>NW_010518765.1:1380-9476 GCF_000687285.1 Phaethon lepturus | reverse complement strand
GGCCGAGCAGGGTCAATTAGTCCCTAAAGCTTTTCGGGCGATTTGCATGGGGGTTTCCCGGGCCCAAGCCCCCCCAGCAGCACTGGGCTGCCCTGGAGCCTCCCTCAGGCCACTTGTACGGGGCACAGCACACCGGGGCCTCTGGCAGGGGACAGATTCTGCTCCCTGGTTGCCCAGGGGAATTGCTCTCCGCTGAGCAATTAAAGGTGAGAAAGCGCCTCTGACAAGGAGTACTTCACAGGCCAGAGCCCCTGACAAGAGATCGCTACTTAAGATCATGTTGAAAAGCTTTTGCTGCCTGCAAAAGGAGGCAAGGATCTCCGCAGCTAGATTGCGATTTATATTTCTTGCAGGATCCAGGAAGAAGCACAGAGCCAGAGCAGGACCGTCGCAGCCACCCGAGCCTGCCTTGCCACACGGGCGCCTTCAGCCACCACGAGCAGCTTCTCTGGGGGGGCAAGATCTGCACCAGGGACCCAGGCTGCCAGCAAGGTCCCCCTGAGCAGGCAGGGCTCAGTGCATCACTTATTACACATACACAGAGAGCAACCAGGCAGACAGCGAAGGCATCCATTCACAGGGCGTCTCCCACAGCTTGAAGATGCAAAAATTAAAACCAAACTCCAGGTATCAGCCTGGCCCCTTGCCACAGAAGCTGGTGCAGAGCCAAGCAGGCCTGAGCCACGCTGTGCTAGTTCAGTGTGGAAAGCCTCCACCTTGCCATGGCCCGAGGAGCTCAGCACTCGAGAAGCTGCTGTACCACCAGCAAGAAGATGATGTGCATGAACTCATCCCTCCTCCTGGCATTGCAGAGGACAGGAAGCCAAGAGACTCATGTTGCAAAGGGATGAAGTCAAGTACTTGCTACACTCTGATGCTCGATGAAAAACCACAGTCCCAAGGGTCTGGGAAGAGACTGAGCTGTAACAGCATCAGACACTGCAAAGGGAGGGAAACTAGAACATCCCAGCTCTGTTCAGATAGTTGCAAGTTTGGAGTGCGGAAGAACAGAAATCAAGCAAGCATTGGCCGCTTGGCTCTTCAGGTCTGCCTTTGCCAGCCGGGTGCTCTTCAGCATGGACGGAGCCGGCAGAGCTGTCTCTGGGGAGGGCACACAGCACATCGTCCTGGACCTGCACTCAGTAAAAGGGAAGAGCAGCAGGTTTACAGCTCTTCTCGGTTTCCCTTTAACCGTACTGGCACAGTCCACTGCTCAGCTGCTGCAGAACATGTCCACAGCTGTACTGCTCCCAAACGGACACTAGCATAGACCTTACATTCCTGCCAGCCTGCATAAGACTTCTTGGACTGACTGATCACCAGCAAACAAGAACATACAAGCTCTAACCCAAAACAGAAGTATACTTTTTTAAAAAGTCTTTCCCAGCAGCAGTTTTCCCTTTACTCATCACATTTCTCAGCCTCATTACCCCAGAGGAAAGTTCACTACAGAAAAAACACAGATGAGAAAGCAGCCTGGGCAGGGTGAACTGCAGCACCTTCCCAAGTGAAAGACCCAGTTCTGCTCCATGCCCCCAAAAGCAAGCTGGACCCACCCCAGTCAAGAGCAAAGGGCCCCAGCAGCTGCAGGCTTAGAGCCTGCACAGGGAACAGGGACCGAAGGGGAATGTCCTCACCAAAACACACAGGGACCACAAAAGCCAGGTCCTTCTAACGGGCCAGTCCCAGAGGAAAGCCAAGGCAGGAACACTGCATTTACCCCCAGGCAAGAGGCAGCACAAAGAGCTGGTGAGGGCAAACCCCATCTTCCCCAGCACCAGAGTCACCAGCTCATTCTCCACCCAAGCAGAAAGCCCCACGTTTAACCCCCGCTCTCCCAGGCCACGCACCCTCACACATCCATGGCTGCTCCTGCAAATCCCCTTGGGCACATCCCCCAGCATCATGTCCCAAGATGCCAATGCTAATACAAGTCCCCTCAAAATCCAAAGCCCTGGCATCCTTTTCTAGCAGTCCCCCACCCTCCCCAGGAAAGCGGATTTTCCATTGCAAGGAGGCTCTTCACCGCACTGCCCTCCGAAGGAAGCCTTTTGGCTTATCCCTTGCACCCACTCAGGCACCAGGAGCCCCACCGTACCCTCGAGACAAGCCACACACTGTTCCCAGTAAGCCTAGCAAGCAGCAGGCTCGCCGCGCAGCCGCCACCGCTCGCTTTGACACGCTTTAAAGTGTGGAAAGCCAGCGGGGTTCCCTCTTGCCAGGGAAAGAAAGGAAAACCTGCTTGGGGGCTGCTTGCTTTAACTCCTTTGTCCATTACTCAGCAATACAACCCCAGGAAGAAAACTCTTATTAGGGATTTCAGGCTCAAATGGTACTAAAAAGTTAGTGCTTCGATTAAAACAGGCAGGGAAAGCCACTTCAGCTTTCAGAAACAAGCCTATCTACTCTTCTATTCCCCCTGGAACAAAGTCACTAGGTTTGGTATTTTCTTCAAGTGGGGGAAAATATAGTTTTCTAAGAAGCCAGTCCCACAAGGAAGGTGTTTTTTTTTTTTAAAAAGTGAAGAAAAGTACATATTCTTGACTCACCTAAGACCAGCAGGATTCATCCTACACAGGTACGTGGACTCCCTCCACCTCCAGAGCCACGATGCTGTCAGTAGCCCAGAAAAGGAGGGGACGGTAGCACTGGGCTGTAACTGCTGCTTTTCCACATCTGTCAATTGGGAGATTTCACGTAACAAAGCCAGTTCCACCAGATTAGTAAAAGCCACAGCACCAGCAGAATAATGCAGAAGTAATCCACCGGATTCCAGCCGTGACGTTCCCAGCTACAGGCAGAAGGGAGCATCCAAAAGCCCCACCAGTCCACCAGGGCTTACGACTCCAGAGGTGCCAGTAGAGACACACCATCCAGAGATAAATCCTCTTGGCTCAGGACCGTTTGCTTGGTGGAAGGGGGAGAAGTCCCAAGCCTGTACGTGGTCAGACTCGTCTCCTCACTTCGAGGTACGAGGATGGTCCAACAGCTACTGTGGCTGACGGCATCTGCTCCTTTCAGTAACAACAAGCTACCAAAACCCGTAGAGAAACAAGGGCCAGGAGGAGGGAACAGCAGTGCCCCGTGGCCACTGCAGCACAGCCAGAGTTGCAGCTTGTTCTCCAGACCTGCTGTCAGCTACAGGAACATCCGAAGGCATCTGAGCAGATCCCATGTAGCACAGCTGCAAGATATTCCCAAATTCAGCATGAAGCAGCCAGGACTGTGCCAAGGTGAAGGACCACAAAGCAGGATTTTTGTTGCTGTTGCTGAGCACGGGTACTGGCCATGCCAGTAGACACGTCCGCAGGGAGCAGGCAGCACTGGCCAACTCCTTTGCTTAGATGTTACTGTCCCAGTTGTTTGGTCAGTACTGGTCATACTGGTTTCTGACATGTGGGACTACAGTTTACATCCATCCACAGAAGGTGGACAATGATTTCTTCAGAGCAGCACGTCTCCTCTGCGCAGCAGTAGAGGCAAACGCAGCCACAAGGCTCGAAAACACGACGATTAGCAGCAGTAGCGGCGCACCGGCTGCGAGGGCATGCAGCATAGTCACGTCCCGTGGCAAGGTCCCCGCAGCAGGGCAAGGAGCCGGATTCCCCTTCTGCACCAGCTTCCTGATGAAATCAGCACCTGCAGCAGAGCTCAGCTCTGCTGAGCCCTTCCAAAGGTCTGGCCAGAGCTTAGAGAGTTTGCTGAACACAGGGCTGAGCACACACACACACACAACCCCCCCTCCACTGTCCCTTACCTTTGGTAACAGCCTCAAAGGGCCCAGGACAGAATCAGCATCTTCCTCCCTGCACCCCTCTCCAAAAGCAAACCCACAGAACTCACCCACACGCTGTCAGAGCTTGCGGTGACCGGCTCTGCCTAGAAAGCAGCAGGCACGCAGGATGGCCAGCACTTGTTTGGAGGGACTTTGATTTATCGCTCGTCTGCCAGGCCCACGCACACACTATCACATGTGCACGCACACACAATTTTATTAGAGATACATTAGGACGCGCACTGCCCTGCTTCGTTAGGGCGCTGCTGCTCCCCAGCACAAAGTCCGTATTTGTTTCCCTGCAGGGGTGGAAATAAAGGGGGTTTTGTATTTTCTTCCTCTTCTCTTTGCGGGCTGGAGTGAGTTTATTTGACACTCCAGCACTCTTTGTGAGCTGAGTGCCCGAGGATAAATGCTACCCTTAAGAGTTACTTGGCGTTAGACAGAGGGACCCTCTTCAGAGGAGAATGGGGGCTTGTTGGGATGGGGTGGGAGGGGGTGCGGCGAGGGGGCCTCCGAAGAGCGCCTATGCAGCCCTCATAGAAGGGTCTCTGTCCTGGGCTCACAATAGAGCGAATTCTTAAAGATACCGGGAGCTGAAAGGAAGGAAGGAACTTTCTTCCTTTTAAAAAGGATTTTCAGGAACAATTGAAGAAGCTATAAAAAGGGGATCATTATTCCCCATCCAGCCCGCCGGGCTGGGAAGCCCTCCCTCCCCCTCCCGAGTCCTCGGCTGGGAGGATCTGACATTCAGACAAAGATAAGAGGTAGGACGACGGTCAGCATCCGGCTTCCCTCCGCCAAGGGAGCTGCCCGGACCCTGCGAGCAGGAGATGCCCTCCCCTTCCCAAACAGGTACCAGTTACCTCAGCCACCTTGTCCCCCCCAGGACCAGCTGCTCTGCTGCCTCCAGGTCCTCCTGCCTCAGAAGCAATAAGCTGCAGAGAAGGGAATCTCCCAGGAACGATGTTTGACTCAAATGTCCACTGACGGGCCGTGTGGAGCAGGATGCCGCCATCCTGTCGTCGATACAGGAGCACCTGCACGCACACCCATCCCACCGAGACGCAAGACTCACGCCGGGAGAGGACGGCGCTTCCACGGCAAAGGCGCAGCCTGCCCACGCCCCCCACGGGCACCTGCCAGCACCGGGGGAGCAGCTCTTCCTCCCCAGCTTTGTAATGGCGTTTTCTGCCAACACTCAGCCCTACACAGCCCAGAAAGAGGAGCCAGAGCCACAGCAGTGTGGCTGGTGAGCTTCAGCTCCAGATTAGCACCAACAGACCCCAACCACTTCCAGAGCGACTGACTTCAGCTCTTGGGGGCTGCATTGCAGCATTTCTGGCATCTCACACAGCAGCAACCACAGCCCACACACTGACGTTTCCCAAACTGAGCCCTGCTTGCGTCCCAGAGGCGTGCCACATCTCACCAGGACCTCACCCCACCGAGCTCTCTTGTTTCCTCCTCACCTCCAACTTGCTGAGGAGATGCTGGAACCACACGTGCTAGATCAAGTCCATAGCAGAGCTCGCTGGCTGTGAAGAAAGCGGGCTGCCAGAGCTCACGCACGACCCACCCCAGCAGTCAAGGGGACCTGCTCTCCCCGGTCACCAGCCTTTCCTCAAAGGCTGCTTTTCAGAGGTGGCAGCACTCAGCTCACGGGTTCTGCTCAAGGGCTCCCAGCGTTGGCCAAGCAGGGCCCTCTTGTCTCAGAAAGATAAAAAAGTTCCCATCAGCTTTAATTCGAGTTTACGTCCAAGTTCATTGCATCAGAGACAGGCATTTGGCCTTCCAGCTACGGAAGGCGTCAGACCGCCTCTTGGTGTCACTGGCACCCCAGGTCCCAGACACTGGCAGCAGGTTCCCGTCCCTCCAGCCTACCTGGGCATGTGCCAGCCCTCGTGCTGAGCTTACCTGCAGAGAACGAAGCTCGGCAGAGGAGAATGCCACCCGTCAAAGAAACACCACGATCGTCCAACCCACAAATCCTAAAGGGACCTTCTCTGCATCACCCGGCTACCAGCAAGAGCCCGCACACCAGAAATGTGTTCTCTCACACCAACTTAGGAAACGTTTCCGAAATTCAGAAGCCACTCCTGAAACACACTGGCCTGAACCTGCCATTTAAAGGACCACCAGCAGGAGCTGAAGGGCACTCAGATGACAGCAGTGAAGCCCCGTCCATCCCAGGCTGGAGGGGCTGTGACACTGAGGTCCCAAAGCCTCTGCCTTCATCTGGCCCAGTATAGGACATGTTCAAGCAACCCACAGCAGCGTTTCAAAGCCAGTCTAAAGCTCCCGTACAGTACCATGCACAAACCCTTGTGACCAAGTCGCATTGCTTGAGAGGTTCAAGAGTGTCTTAGACTGAGCTTTACTTAAACAGAGCCCACGCTGTTAGTTTACTCCTCTGCAAAACCATGGGCGGTTTTGCTGCAGCTGTACAAAACAGCTCTGATGCCCCCCAGGGAGAAAAGGTGAGAATAAAACCCCACAGGAAGAAGCGTTAAAAGAGCCTGACTAGATAACATTTGTTCCCAAGACAAAACCTATTCTGGGTCTTTTTTTTTTCCCCCCTCCATGAAAGCTGCACAACCACCCAGGGATCAAATACATTTATTTAAAGGCTCAGGTTTTAGCCCTCAAAAAACATCTGTGGCTTGGCAGAAAAAAAACAGCCAACTGAAGGAAAAACGTTACCTTCTTCGGGCATGGGTGCAGCACAAGCCTGGGGCCAAGGTCTTCGCACCTCATCAGCTCTGTGTGGGAGAAGACGCCCTTACAGATGAAGGAGAAGTGGGAACAACCTCCCTAACCACATTCATTCCAGTTGTCCTCTCGCGTGCCGGTCCGGGAAAGTGCTGTCTGCACTTGAGATGCTGCCACAGGAGGGGAAAAACCCAAAATGAAGAAAGGGGGAAACTTTGAAGCTCTGAAAGCAGGCAGCAGAGCAGGACACGAAGCCACGCTGCACATGGGCTCTGTCTCCAGGGACTAATAAGGCAACGCACTGTAAACCCTAATCCTGTGTTAAGAGCTTCCATCAAAAAGGAACAGTATTTATTAGGGAGTTATAGGAGGTAATAAAAGTGTTTTCATGCAGTGTTTATACTAGCATGGGGGACTTTATGCTAGCATTTGCCCCTTTATTTTTGCTTTAAATACATCTTTCTGATGAAATAAGCCATTCTGAACAAGGCCGCCCTTTGTAAGGCGGTTATAACTTTCTGGCTGGCCTTGGTAGCTGGCAAAACACTGTGCTTTTCTTGCCCTCTCTTTTGTTGCTTTGCTTTTCTGTTCAAAGTTCAAACAAACAAAAAAACCCCCCAGCAAGCTGCATTGTGCTCCTGGCATTATCCCCCATTGTCTGGGGCTCAGGGAAGCCAGAGGGAGGGGGCACGGGTGTGGCCCAAGGCATTTGATCTCCTAAAAATTTAAGGCACTCCGATAATTTCTTATACAGAAGAACTCCCAAATAGAAGAGCTTGCATCCAAAACAGCCTAGATCTGAGCCAGTTGCTACTAAAAAACACCCATCACCCAGGAGAAGTGATGCTACTATATCAAATATTCTTAAAACCAAGCACCAGAGGAATGCACACCAAAGTCCAGCCCTTGGAAGAGCCGGTCAGAGCACAGGGCTTCCAGATTTCACAGCTGTGCTTTGCCGCAGACAGAAGCATTCGCTTCAGAAAGAGTCAGGTCCCAGCCCCAGGTCACGACGTCCCCCAAGTCCTCTCCGCTCTGCAACCTGCAACACACCAGTAGCCCCCAAGTCAGGCGAGCGTAGATGAGATGACACCTAAGTCTGGTTTAGAGACTACCAAAACCCCGGTAACACAGTTTCATTTCTAGCTGGTCCTCAAGCAGTTCATGGTGTCCACTGCAAGTGACTGTGTGACCACCAGTTCTCCCGGTCTGCTTTAGGGCATCCCTCCTCCTCCAGCCCGGGAGGGGTGAATCTGCCTTCCCTGGGTCACAGCTCCAGCCCGGCCGTGGCAGAGGGCTCTGCCAGGGTCCTTCGCCAGGAGAAGCAGCCCCAGTTCAGTGCCTCTGCAGCAGATCCTGACGAGGCCCAGCAGATTTGGGGTTGAGACCATTTGGGTTGTTTCCCCCATGGCCCGTACCGGCCGGTTGCTGCAGTCGGGAGGGTCTGCTCTGGACTCCGCTGGCACTGATGTACTGGCTCAGTGGAGGCAGCTGGGCAGGGACACACACTCCTGCTCCCGGCCCTGCGGGCTGGAGAAGCGGCTGCAGCACCGGCATCTCCAGCTGCTGTACCTGAATCCACCAGAGCGCAGCACCTGAGCCCTGCGGA
>NW_010518765.1:0-1338 GCF_000687285.1 Phaethon lepturus | reverse complement strand
CCGCAGTGGGTTTCTGCCATGCAAATGGAGATCAAACCTGCTGCAGCCCATCGCACAGCCCTCCAGCCCGCAGCCTGGGAGAGAAGCACGAAGGGAACGCTCCCGGCCATGAGAAGGAGATTACTTCCTCCTGCCCGTGCGAGAAACGGATTGTATTTCTCTTCACATAGGTTGTGCTTGCAAAGCACCCTCACGCTTGAATTACACACCCTCTTTCCATCAGAAAGCTTTACATCCCCGCTGTCAGAGCGGCTGCAGCGAGCAACCCCACTGCCATTCAACAGCACCCCAAAAAAGGCTAGCACCAACACATCAGACAAAGCTTGAGGGGTGTCACGTCTCAGACTGGCTTTTGAGAACCTGCACACGGAAAGCGACCGGTAAACAAGCAGCTTTATAGGAAGAGCAAGTCCAAGCAGTTCTGGCTCTTTCTGCAGCAAAGCCTGTCAGAAAGGAGAGCACAGAAATATTGCAGCAGCCTTCTGCCCCACAATGTCTCCCTGTCAGGGGGCTCAAACTCGCCACACATGGTTGATCCCACACCTGTGGGAAGGATTAAGATGAACTGGGGAGACCTGGGCAGATTTTTCCACCCATCCTTAATTTTATGGAGAAATGAGAAGGCTGATGTCCCAACACACATCACCTGCCTGAGAGCCAAGAAGAAAGGCATCCTGCCGTACAGCGCTCCAGCCTCCACGCTGGAATCTCCCCTTCGCAATGCCAGGCAAACCGAGATGCAGCTTCTGCCCAAGGCCTGAGTCACTGCACACCAGCCTCTCCCCCGGCTTTCGTCCCACCAGCTGTGCCCGTGATTATAAAAAGATGTCTCAATTAGCAAGAGAGCTGAGCAATTCCTCCAGTCTCAAAACCCTTCAGAGGAAGCACATTCCAAGCCAGCAGAGAGCAACACTAACAATGTCTGGGCAATAAACGCTTCTCTTGTTTATATCAAAGTAACCTCAAACATCCTTTCCCCAAAGGAGCATCCCTTGCCCTTCCATACGGATCCGCGGGAAGGGCTGGTGTTGTCCTCAACGCGCTGGGTCCCTCAGAGCAGACAGCACTAATTTTCATGCGTGTTATTGGTTGCAGGTCTAGACTGGTGTGGTCTTTTTGTTGCAGCAAGCAAAATAAGGGAGTCATTCATATTTTTCCAGAATTCACACAAAAGTGCTCTTGTGCATCACAGATACCTTGCATCGCCAGCCCCGATCAAGTGTTCCTCACTGCCAGGCTCACGCCAGACAGCACCGAAGGCTGGGGAGACCCCCGGGCCCCAGCAGGGCAGGGAAGGGGGCTGCAGAGGGGCTGCCGGGCTCCCTGGGGCCGCACCGC
>NW_010518764.1:23397-31459 GCF_000687285.1 Phaethon lepturus | reverse complement strand
CAGGACGCGGGTTTGCCGCTGGAACAGGCGGGAGAATGGGCGCCATTGTTCGCCGGGGATGATGGCACAGCGTGAGCGTCAGCTGGAGACTTGACACCACAGCACCGCAGCGTGCACGCGCAGGCCGCGTGCGCGGCCCTCGGGTCAGCCAGAGCTTCTGTCTGCGCCCGTATCTTCTGGTGCGGTCCCCTCCCCTCTGGGTGGGGGTCAGACACGCTTCGGCAAGGCCAGGTCTGTGCGGTTGAGTGGCGAGTTCGATCATGTACGCGTGGCGAGTTCGACCATGTACGCGGGATCTAAGAGGATATTTAATGGGGAGGATGGATGATTGATTTTAGTTTGGTTTATTTTAAGTTGCTTTCATGCATGCGTAGAGAAAACAGCTTACAAGAGGGGAAGGAACAAAGGTCATCTTGCACACATGCCAAAAAAGCATGGCAAAAATACATTGAAATTGCAACGATTTTCTTTACCGCTGTGGCTTTATTGGACTGGAGAAGAAATGGGAACCTGAGGGAGGTATGCTGGAGAGATGACATTGTGGAGTCTAAGGGAAAAAAATAATTTGTCCGAAAGCTTACTGTTACTTATTAAAAGTTGTCGCCTTCCTACCCCTCTCTTCTGTTGTTTTTTTGCATCAATCTTACAGAATTTCTTTTTTTTTCTGGCTGTGTGTGGCACTTGTCCTTTCTCTCGGTCCTGTTCTCCCTGGTCATTTAAAACCTCCTTCACCAGGAAGGAGCACTGAGCAGTACGGGCACAGGCACATGTGAGTGAACCTGTACGTTGTTGCACGTTTTGAAAAACGGTGATCTTTCCTCTGAAGGATTGAGCTCTCAAACCTGAATCTGGCAATCCCCCTAAATTGGACTCGGCTTTCTCTGGGAACTATAAAACCAGCAAATTTTCAAAACCCTTTGCTAATGGCTTACTGAGCGAAGATCAATAGAGACGCCGAGAGGAGCCAGGCCTGGAGAAAGAACATATAATGTAAGCTGCCTGATTAATTTGCTCTAGAGAATAAAAGCCTTCAGAGATGAGAACAGGGTATAAAATAAGCAGTTATAGACTTCCTATCCACTGAGTAGAAAATGTTAACTTCTTCAGTCTGGTAAAGGGTTTCCAGCATTAGTTTTGTAATGACACAGTACATCTAGTGTAAGAAGGGACGGTCAGAGCATGGAGGAGGCCCCTGCCTGTTCCTCTGCTGCCCAAAGCCACTTTACTTCTAAGCCGTGTGTCAGGCAAGCACTGGAAAGGAGATGCGTGGGCTTCAAAACTGGAGTATGTGTCTGCTGCTCATCCTCCGATTAGGTTTGTGACTTCCATTGTCAGTGCAGGAGTTCAAATAGTAAACAACACTAAGAAGCTGTTTTCCTCCCTTTCTGGCAGTTTTGGCCTGTATTTCAACATACTGTTTCTTCAGGAGAACTAAAAGGTCATCTCTGTTCTCTGAGTCATGTTTAACCATCTTTGCTGGGCAACCACATCTGGGATGGAGCATGTCCTGAAGCTGAAGATGGGTGGTGAACAAAGCAGCCATTGGAAGTGCGTTCTCAATGCTTCTCAAATGCTCCTAATTCAGAGGACTGCATCCTTCCCAAGCCAAGTGACTTTGGTGCTTGTGGTGTTATTTCAGTGTTGTTGGATTTTCTTCTTGACTGCTCAGGTTAGAGAGAAGTCCGTTTTCCAAAAGAAAAGAACTTCACAGAGGCTGTTCTCTTGCACGCTTGTGTCTTGCTGTGATGCCCATGCTCAGACCGTGAGGTCTGGTGAGGAAGGGAAATCAGGAATTTTCCCAAATGGGTTTTGTTCAAGAGACTGGTGTTAATGTCTTCCCTCTGCTTAGAAAGGTTTCTTAATTGCAGGTGTCCAGAACTTCCAGTTTACGTCCTGGTAATACTTCTCCAGCAGCAACGCTGTGTGGTGGTGGTTGAGTAGATCCTGGAGTGATTACCTGGGCTTCCTGCAGGACTGTATTTCCACTGAGAAGAAAAATGTTATCCTAAAATCTTGTTTTCATGTTTGTTCTCAAGCTACTTAACATGCATGGTTTATTTTTGGAGAAAACAATGTCAGCCAGATTTGTGCTAATTGTTGGCAACAGTATGTTAGCCCCTCAAATGCTGACAGGGAGACAATGTTTGGTGATTGCAGCCATGCAAAGCTAAAAATGACTTTAATTAAACAATCATGAAGTATACTTTGCAATGTAGGAGTTGAACAGTGGGGGTTTTGGTTTGGAGTATTATTTATGTAGTTTTTTCACTCAGCTGATTGCAGGTGTTATGTGACAAATTGAATCTCATTTGTGTTCTGCCTTTAATTATTATTCCTGAATATATGAAAAAACCAAAAACTATCATCTCTGAATTGATGACAAGTTCCTCTCCTCGTTCCTCAACTCCCTCTGCTAGCATTGTAGTTACTCCATACTTTAATTGCATGTGTTTGTGGGTTTTGTTTATTTTTTTGATTTGCTGTAGTAGGGTTTTTTGGTGGTGTTTCTTTGATCACATTTTGACAGATTTTTTTTTCTTCTTCTTTGAATGTTTGAAGACCTCAGCTCACTTTATAGTGCTGAGACTCAACTGAGTGACAAACAGTGATTTGTCTTGCTTTGCACGTGAAAGCAGAGCGGGTTGGGCTGCAGCTTTCTTGCGGGCCAGCTTGTGGGATGCAGCACGGATGGGTCCCTCTTCACCTTCCTCATAAGTTGCCTGTTCTCCATTGGGGTTGGGGGGGGCTACAGGCTACAGCTCTCCACCTGCAGGGGCTTCAGTAAGTCCTGAGAGTGCACTTAATTTTTTTTTTTTTTTTTTTTTTTTTACTGTGGGAAGGAGAAAGCAAAACCCATCGTTTGGACTTGTCGCTCACTTATGGGATGAGTGGGTTGCTTAGGGATGAAGATGTGGTTGATGCCCGCTGCTTTTTAAGTGTCACTAGTACCCTGGTGAGGTGCATGGGTCACGGGTTGCTTGTGAAAGCCATCAGTGATAGTTGCCTACACAAACCTGAGCGAGAGGACAAGCCAGCTGCCCGCGTCGGTAGGATGCTTTGAAGATGCTGCGCTGTGTGGCAGCAGTACGACTGGTAACTGTGCTGCAAACCAGCAAACCCCTGAAATCAGCCTCTCTCCAGGCTGTGCTTGTAATGGCCGCGGGCTGCAGTGCCTTTCAAGATGGAAATCAGCCTCTTCTATCTTTTGCTAGACTGCGGAGATGTTAGTGGTGTGTCAGACATGCTGCAAAGAGAAAAGGTTTCTGGCTGCTGCCAGCCTGCCTGTGGCTCCGAGTGCCACCAGCTATTCATTCTTTTTGTCCAGAACTGAACATCAGAGTGCATTTCTTGCCCCAAAAGTGTTTATTTGCCTATATTTGCCTTGCCAGCAAAGGACGACAAGGATGGCCAAATCCTTTAAGATGGGGAAACAGGAACAGAGAGGAGAAATGATGGGTGGAGCTGGCTGGAAGGCTGTTTCTGGCCATGAAGTCTATTTGCTGTAGTCTTTTGGTTTTGGACAAGTCACCTGTAATTCACTGCACCATCACCCAGCTTTGACTTCCCTGTAGTGGTTTGTGGTCGTGGCTTTTCAGCCGCCCTGCGATGTCGTACACAGTACGGCTCTTGCTGACTTCCTCTGCTCTTTTTACAAGTGAGATGGCTGCTCTGGTATATAATAGCGTGTACGGCCCATACATAAATTGAGTAGCAGCCCCTCAGAAAAAGATGTTTGGTGGTCATTGCATGGATGGATGTTTTGGCAAAGGGAGTTAAAACTGCTGTGGGATGCCTAGCTTCAGCAAAGGGGGGGTGTGTGTGGTAGGTGGCCTTTTGATGGAGAAAATCAGAGCAGCTTGTCCTTTTTGGGCTGCAAAGTGCAGCTTTGGTCACTCTCACTTAACTGTTTAAGGTGATGTTAACACCCCTGGCTGAAAAATCAGTTTAAAGTAGCTTTGAAAGGGTAAACCTGCTTGGAGGGCTGGGCTCTGTGGCCGTGGAAGCGTTAGGTGACACGTGTAAGACTCTTGTCTTACAAAACTTGGAGGAGAATAAATTGCTATTACTGGAGGCCAACAAAGTGGAGGATAATAATGATATTACTGATCATTGTGCCTGGCTAGTCTTGCGTATGTACAATGGATTTATATGGTCATCCTTTTGAAATTTATTTTTAGTGTTTCTACTTCTGTTTTCCTCCAATCAAAATATTTTCAGTGCTGCTTTTTTTTTTTACCTAGCGTGTGACCTGATAGGCATCTTAAATATTGTTTCCCTGGCTCACAAGGAGCGTGGAGAATGCTCCGCTGAGCTGTGGGATGGTGCTCCGTAGAGCTCCACAGTGTTTCGCACTGTCTCTGTCTCCGGGATGTTTTGAAAGCCCTGAGAGCCTGGCTTGGCCTTTGGAGGAAGATGAGCATTTGCTGTCTGAGGACACACAGATAGTTGCTGTGCAGCTGGTGGAATTACCAACTGACTAATTTGGAAGCGTGCTTAGGCACCATGTGGTTTATTGTCAAGTTTCATTATAATTTCACAAAATCTTAATAAGGAAGTTTGGAAAGGGGGAAAAAAACCACACTCAGGAATGATAAATGTTCTCCAAAGTAATATTATTAAATTTATTTTTAATTTAATTTTTCTTTAAATCTGTATATGCTTGTAGAAGTTGATGCTTCTGACTCTAGGGAGGTTCTTGTTAACAGCCCTGTGGTCCTGTTGATGGCAATTGTAGTAAATGAATTTTAATAAATACAAAATTAAGATTCTGTTGCACTTCCCCATCCCTATTGAAATACAACTGTGATTTGGCCTGAAACACACCTTTTTACTTTTGTTCTGCAGCATAATGAGGCTTAAGGGGCTGTTTTTTTCTCTTTCTTTTCCTTGAGAAATCAATTATATATTTTACGTGATGCCAGAGTAAACAGTGCATTCCAGAGCAGAGTAAAGAGCACAGCAGCTTGACTCCGATTCCAGTGTTGCATCTTGTCTATCTTAAATCTCTAGCCATTTTAAAACCACTTAGAATTAATTATCTAGGCTTTAAAGCCCCCCTTCTCTGGCTCCTGCCTACAGTAGCCAGCCACAGAAAAGAGGACTTGGATATAAATAAATGGTGTTGCATTGCATTCTCTGGTTTGAAGACATCTTTTTCCCTTCATTTATAGCCTTTCAAGTGGAATTGCCTATTGAAATGTGACTATTGGTGTTGAATCAAGTGGCAGGGCTCCACGAGGCTTCAGAGTGCGGCGCAGTGACAGTGCAGAGGAAATTAGGTGTTTCAAAGAGCTGAACAAATTAGAAGGCAGAGAGCGCTTCTTATGGCATATTAAAATAGCACAGTTTTAAAGGGCCTTTGAACTTATTTTTCAGTGGCTGGGTCAAAAACACGCTCTTTAGCTTGACAAAACTATTCTTTCCCTTTTTGTTTCCTTGCATTGCTGGGTTGAGGGGAAGCAAGAAAGGAGATTTTATAAAAAGCAAGCTGGCCTGAAACGTTAAATCAGTTGAGTTTGTTGGGGTTTCTTAAATATTCTTTCAACACCATTAGCATTGGTCATGTATTTCTTAATTCTTGCTTTGCTGTGGTGGTTATTAAACCCTTTGGCCAGCCAAAAGGGTTTTTGGTGTGTGCTCTTGGCCACTGCCTTCCAGAAGGTAACTGTATCTGCATAACGCCTTTAGAGCATCTTCATCACATTTAGCAGTTCAGTTCATTATTGGTATAAGCTGTTTTTATTCATGAATGAAGGCTAAGTTACCCTATTTTACCTCTGTCCACCAGTGTCTATTTTTAATTTTCGAAGTGTAGAACAAGTGCTCTCTAAGGAGGAGGAGTTAGTTCCCTGTTTTGCTTGTACATGAAAATGTGCTACAGAAAAAACAACCCAGGAGAAGGGCTTGTTTGTAGTCGGAGGAGCTGGATGTGCTGGCTCCTCGTGTGGTGGATTGTGTAATAAATAAAAAGCCAACACCCCAGAAAAACCCACCAGTGCCTAATGAAGATGGGCAGCATGAATATTTTGGCCCATATTAGAATTACCTGGCACCAACATTGTTTGTACATAGATGATTCCCCAGTAAAAAGGGGAGAGCATTGAAGGGAGAATAACAGTGCCAATGGCAAGGAAACGCTTACGGCGAGATGCTGCTGTGTGCCTGTTTTAACCCCTCTTATCCCTCCTCCCATCTTTCCATGAAAATGCCAAGAAGCCTGCTGTGGCCGTCTTCGATCAAACAGCTTTTGTTTTCATTCTTTACTGAGAGAAACTGCTCCAATTTTAGTAAGGCAGTGGGTAGAAACAAACTAAGAAGCTACTTGGTTGGAGGAAACGTAGCATATCCCAATTAGCCAGAAGAGGAGAGAAGAAAAACATTGAGAGCAAACCCAAGCAAGCAGCCAGGAAAGCCGGCACTGTTTATTTTTGGCAGGAGCTGCTGAGTGGAAGCTGCTTGTAGTTAATGCCGTCGGTGGCAAGACGCAGCCAGGGTCAGGTTACAGCTCTGATTCAGTCACCAGTAAGTGGTTTTCCTCTTTCTCTCTCCTTGTTTTCTCCCCTTCTCCTCCTTCTGCGTAGACCTTTGGAGGATTTCTCTGTTCCTCCCTGGCTCTGGGTGCCCTAGGAGGAAGGTGCTAGGGTGGTGAAATAATTTCCAGTAAACCCAGCAGCTTAGTAGCTATTGCACGTTGGAGAAGGGTCCAGGTACGCCCGTTGTACTGATCCTGACACCGGGAGAGCTGCTTGTGTTTCAAGAGCATTGCAGCAGCAAGCTTTACAGGGAGAGCCAAAGTGGGCCAGTACAGCAAACTGGGCCAGTACTGCTTTGGCAAAGGGGGCAGGAGCTGCTGAAATGGCTTCTAGCAGCAGCTTTATGGTGTTGGATGGCCGCTGAAATCCCGAGTCTGTACATAGATCCAGGCTGGGCAGGTATGCAGTCAGTATGCATATGGTGTATTAAACAGATCATGTCTTGTAATGCCAGAGTTTGATCACAGCAATGTGTAGAAATGAGGGCTTTTGATATGAATTAAATACCCTGTTGAAAGATAGAGGAATTGCTTAGAAAACAATTGGGAGATGTGCTGGAAGCCAGAAAATGCATTTGCAGGTGGATGGAAGAAGAGCCCTTTCCTTTGCCTGTGTGAGGCCGCCACCGCCGGCGCCCCTTGGGCGGCTGGGTGGTCGTTGCTTTCCATGGGGCAAAATTAAACCGGGAAAGACAAAAGAGCTTTCGTTGCATGCTGGAGCTGGCGAGAAGGGGCTGGGAAGCTCAGGCTTCTCTCCTCGCATCGGAAAGTGAGGGTTGGGGTATCTTTACTGCACCGGGTGCGCATTTCCCATTTCTGCCGCTGACCTGAACACTCTGTTTTCAGGCTGTGGGATTTAGCTCTTTTCCACCCAAGCCTGCAGTTGTCTGTCCATTTTTAAAGTGTGCCAGTGCAGAAAGAAGGGTATCCCCAGGTTTCTAGGGCAGCGTTCTGCCAGGAAAGGCTCTCAGTAGCTTTTACTGTAGTTGTAACAACTGGCCAAATCTTGGGTGGCCTTTTGAGAAGTACAGCCAGAAGCATGTGCAAGTACAAATACTAAAATAAGTCGTGAAGCTGCTGCCTCTCATCGCGTTGGGAGAACAGCTATTTTGCTGTCAGCTGTCTAAAGATGGCTTTATTCTCCATGGCAGGTGTTAACACCTTCCAGGATGCTGAGTTTGGGGTTGCATGAGGGTCCCTTACCCCGGTTGCATGGGGGGCATGTGCGGCTGGCCTGGGTGTGCGGTGGGACCCGGTGAGCTTGCGGACCCTGCGGGCCTGGCCGGGCGAGGACTGGACACCACGGTGTGTTGCTGTCGTGCGGGAAGGACTTGACCTCCGGGACAAGGTCTCTAAAATTGCCACAGGATGCAGCGATTTTATAAGGTGCTTTTTGTTTGCTCCTCCCTGGAATCTTAAAAGGAGTTAAAAGTCAAACAAAAAAACCTACTCAACAACAAAAAATAACTAACCCCCTCCCAAACCCAAGCAAACAAAAAACCTCAACCACCCACAAACAACACCACCAAC
>NW_010518764.1:16360-23366 GCF_000687285.1 Phaethon lepturus | reverse complement strand
GCCCCCCTCAAACAACGCCCCCCGCACCCCGCCCCCCCCCCGCTTTACAAGTAAGTTTTGTTATTGTCTTCCTCCCTTTGGTTGCTCTATTGCTTGTTTTCTTTCAAGGAGGAAAAAAACAAAGCATAATTTGTCTACATGTGTAGATTACAAGAGACTTAATCCTCTCAAAACAAAATATGGAGTAGAAGTTTAAACATAATTTTGCAAGGTAAATAGTTTCCCTTAATCTTCCAGTGCAACCACTTTAAATACTTGTATTCCCCGTTTTGCAGCTCCTGAATTGAGGCAGCAAAGAAAAATCCCCCACCACCTTCCACTGAAATGTGAGCAGAGACTTATTATCTAGCCCACAGTCTGGTGTTTTTATTAATACCTTTTGCTACAGCGTTACAGTTCATTAACACCAAGTTGGGAAGTTTTAAATCCAGACAACAAATACTTGCTAATTAGAGTTAATGGATAGCTTGTTGCAGCTGTAATCTTCTGTTTTGCTTTAATGGCTTAAAAAAAAAAAACAAACCCCACATCTTAAGAAGTTGCTTTTTGTGTGGCAGAACTATTGGAAAATTGGTCATCTCCTGGCAGGGAATGTCCGTGTTGTTTTTCTTTCTGCTCCCTACAAATCAATGATTATAACTAGTTTTCTCCTTATGGTTCCTGTTTTGGCAACTGCCCAAGAGTTCAGATATGAAATAGAGCATTTGCATTTCTATATGGAAGTGTAAAATTGAGATGCATTGGCTGTAGTGCTGGAGAGCCCTGCTGCATTTTTCATATTCCCATTTAGTGAGAAGCAAAGATTAGCTGCAGCTCAGTCATCCTGCAACATTTCTGGAAGTAACTGAAAATCCATCTAATTGCTAAGCCAAGAACTAATAAAAAGCACATATGTGCAACTCTCACCAAGGAAAGCAGCTAAAGATTGGAAGGCTATTGTAATCTTATCTCAGTGGGGAAAAAATTAAGGGTTTATTTGGCTCAAGTTATTCTCTTTGCTTAGCTGCGTCTGATGAGAATCAATAATGACCATCTTTGTACAAAACTGGTGTTTGATTAAATTCTCTCCTTTCTCTCTTTGGGCGCTCACTTGGGTTTGCTGGGATGGGCTCTTGGTAGCTCGTATGGGTAAACTCTGTCAGCCTGGCTGGCTGACAAAACCCTGGTACGTGGCACCGAAGCTGAAGTTTGAGAACCGCTGTTCTTGGGTCTTAGCAACCTGAAGGAAGCCGAGGTCTGCGTGGAGGGTGGCTGGGTGCTCACCCCGCGCGGCGCTGCTGGAAGCACTCCCGGTATGCCTGCAGGCTCGCACCAGCAGAGCTCAGCTCTTGCTGTCGTGCGTTACTCTCAGCCTGCCTTTGAGAGTAAGTTTCAGCAGCAGTTATGGCTGCTGAAAGGTTTACATTTTCCATGAAGGGCCTGAGTTTTCCTAAGTGCTTATATAGTGTCCACTTTGTGTTAGTGCTGGGATAATAATGTGCCTTTCTCCTAAGATTAGGAGCTCCAGCCTTCCAAATGATACCCTTTAAAAACTGGAGGCTCTTGCATTTTGAAATCAACCTGAATTGACTACGGTCACATAGATGTTGATAGTTGCATCTGTTTAACACATACATTGCTGACTTAAACTGCTTTGGTTGTAAACTAAGGGAAGGAGGGGTAAAGAGTAAATAAGTGTATTGGCAGGTTTCCTTCAATGCACACACCTGAGCCAGAGATGTGTTTCCAATAGCAGCGGCTCGTTGAGTTGACTCCATTTAAACGCATTGGCAGTGCTCCCCAGAAACGGTGGGACTAAAGACTAAGTTGGAATTTAAATATTGAAACAATTGCTCTTACTACTGGAAAAAATCTTGAATTATTTCCTTTTTATAGGAAACATGTTGAAGCTCTGGATGGAAATGGCTGGTGTCTGTTTCTGGAAAAACCCATGCGCTGAGCAGTAACCAGCAGATACATTTGTTCCTTTCAAAGCATCTGCTGGAAGAGCTGACCGGGAAGAAGTGTGGGGCGAGGGAATCTGATGCTCCTGATTGGGCACATGAATATTCACATACTTAAGAACTGAGTTTAAAGTTTGATAGGCAAGTGTAACTGTTGAGAAGGCAGATGTACTACTTTTAGTTCGGTCATGCAGAGACTTCTCGCATGTTTACGGTTAAGGAAATGGGAAGTCCCATGGGAAGTTGGGGGAAGTACTTGGAAACATGCTGTGGCTCTTTGCTGGATCAAGGCTAATGCCATATTCCTTTTTTCCTTTTTTTTTTTTTTTTCCCCCCCTCCATCTACTAATATTTTGTTAGCCAAAACCCTAAAAATTGTATGAAAACTGTACAGCGGTGCTTCTAGTTGATTTCTTATTCAAAAAGTCCTGGAGCAATTCCTAGATTTTCTGGTAAGCTGTTGAAATGACTCTCATTTCACTGCTGCTAATATAAACCTTGCTAGTGAGACAAAACACGAGTTTACTTTAACCAGAGTTTGGATGGACCACCATGGTGTCCCTGCAACACCTGAGCCCAAACCCTCATGGTGTAGCCCAGTTGCCTGTTCTCCGCACGCATGTGTTGTGCTGGGTCTCACCTCTGTGCTTGTCTGCAGCTTCCATCTGGGCTGAGTCAGGAGTTACCCATCCTGCTGCCCAAAGCCCGTAGTAGGGCCCTCAGAGGTGCCGGCTTTGAATGTGATTTGCCCTATTTAAAAAAAAAAAAAAAAAGTTAAATTGCCATAAATTGCATTTGTTCTATGAAGAGGAATAAACCGTGCTACAATATTATGTCTTACAAATGAGCCTGTGTAGTCTTTGTATTCCCCGTTGTGAGCTTCAGCCACTCTTTGGAGCAGATTGCCTAGCAAGGCTCGGGGAGGGTTTGTGCTGGCCACTGCTCAAAGTGCTTTTGGGCCTTTTGAAAGTGGAATTAAGACTTTAAGAAATGGTGTAGTTTGGCAGAAAACACAACGATGTACTGCGTTTTGTGTGAGCACCTTACCTTATTTCTTCAGCAGAGATTCCAGTTCTAGAGCGGTGAACCCTGATGAACTTGAGCTTTCTCTGGTTTCTTTGTTTTAGGGTAACATGGTGTAACTGTAGAGACAGAGATGTCTGACAGCTACTCCAGGAGCAAAACACTAACTTCAGCGTTGGGCGCTAAATTCAAAGCAGCATGTTTTGCAGTGAAATATTGCTTTGGGCACTGCTTGGAATCAAAAGTATATTGAAAGCGAGCTGTTAGAGCTGAAATAAGTAGGAGCAGTTATTTTTCATTTGCAGCAGGTAAAATAGAGCTTCAACAACTTTTACTTAGTTTCTTGGGGGTTTTTGTTTTGTTTTTTTGTGTGGGTTTTCTTTTGGTGGTAGTGGCATATGTTCTGGAGAAGCAACAGGGAGCATTAATAATTGAGGAACCTCCCTAGCTTTGCTTTCAGCTAAGCTGTTTATGAAAGGCACCGTGCTACCCGTGGATGATACAGCATGTTTGGGAAAACAGAGGGTGCTGGACTGAGGCAGAAAAGTGCAGCTACTAGCTTGAACTACTGGAGCAGTGCCTCGCAGCTGCGACCAAGCCCAGGGCCTTGCTGTGCTTGCTTTGCTGGTGAAGATAGAAGACAACATCTCCCCCAAGGAGCTTGTAGTCCGCGTGGGTAAGCTGGTGGTCCTGCCCTCGCTTCCAGAGGGAGAACAAAGGTGTGCAGTCATTGAAGTAACTTGTCTGCCATTGCAGGTTGAACTTGGTGTTGTGACTTCCCTGCACCACCTACTCCATGGAGAATTCCCTGTGCAACTAGAGGCGGCTCAGACTTTTGAATGTATTTTTTTACCAATTGCACTATTTTTGCAGCAACATGTTATGGTGCAGGCTTAGTGGATGCGGATTGCCATGCATGTGAGTCCTTCAGACTTGCTTTTGGAAGTGTGTCTGAGGTGGAAGGCAGTGAAACATGTCTCACAGTGAGGAGTATTTCCTCCTGCCTGCCTTTGAACAGGTTGGGTTTGATGGCTAAGGAAATGACAGTCTGACTTGTCTGTAAGGTCAGTGGGATCCAAGTGCTTTCTGTTAAATCTCTGTTTCTAATATTTTCTGAAGTTCTTGAATTCGGTCCAACACTGATTTCCTAGTTTGTCAGGAAATTGTTTTGCTGCTTTATTGAATGAACTGCAAAATAATCCCAAGGAGGGGAAAATGTCTTAAGGAGAGTCTCAGCAATGCTTCAGCCGCTGGTGCCTAGTAAAACTGTGTAGATCAAAGGTATCTATCTAGCTTTTTTTACCCTTATTGCTTTCAGCAATGATATTAAATTGATTCTCAGGCAACTGGAAGATGCTAGGTTGAAGTTAATAGATGCACAGCAACATCTCCATCCATACCAGCAGGACCCTGGTTGATGGAGGAGCCACTTTAGGTCCGTTGAACTCTGAGTGCAGCAGAGGAAAAACTGTGGTGAAGTTGTTCTTCCTCAGAGATTTGGTGGAAGGTTTATCAGTTGGGTTGATGGTCTTTTTCTTAAGCCTCCTGGGCTGTTGTTTTGATGTTGGGTTATGACTGGTTTTGGTGTTGGCCTTTGGGATCACACTTTCTTTTGGATGTGACACTTGTACCGCTAAGGCCAAAGAATGAAAAACAGCCCATAGGGAATTTGACATTTTACAACGGTGTAAATGACTTTTAATTTACAGTATTATGGAAACAAGATCTCTTAGTTTTCCTCTCCTTTCATGGGTCATACTTGGTATTTATTTTAGTGTCCCACCCTCTTGCTGCATAACTTGTTTTCCTGGAGGCTGGACCTGCCTCTAGTTGAAAATATTGCCAAGCTGGCTCAGATTAACTGCTAGAAAATGTTTCTACTAATTCTGTGTAGGAGGATAGAAAGGGAGAGGCTGTATCCTGGCTGCAGAATAATGCAGGAATCATAAGATAAGTAACTTCCAGTAAGTAGTAAACTTTTTCACTAAGTTGATATTAAGAATTGTGAAAAAGTGACAAAATAATAGTGCACTTTCAGTATTGTCCTCCTCCTCTGCACTGGCCAGGCTTCTGCTCTGCCTGCCAAAGCCCAAGCTTCATATAATAGACGCTTTCTTAAAATAAAGCTGTATTGAAAACCAGAGAGAGGCTTTAGTGATACTAAACCCCCACCCAGATATGAAATGCTCAAAGGCGGTTTTGTTTTTGGTTTTTTCCTGTTGTGGTAAAACTGTTAATGTGATTGGGGAAATTAGGGAAGGGGTTGGAACTTGAAAATTTCTTTTAGAAACACCCAGATTTTTGATGCTTTTATTGCTGAGGTGAAAGTGGTACTTCTGAAGTGCTGCTGAGGAGCCGGGTCTGTGCCCGTCCCCTCCCGGGCTGTGTACGAGTCCAGAACAATACGCGAGGCCGGTGCCAGCAGCCTGTGCCGGCAGCCTTGTAAGGGAAGCCCCGGCTGAGGCCAGCCCAGCCGTCCTGCACCAGAGCCCTTCCAAAGGGTTAAGTAGGCTCGAAAGAAATGTCCCCTTTGAGATGCCACTGTCTGATCCCAGCCACAAGCAGCTGTGTAAAAACCCAGTGTAATTTACCCAATCCTGCTGCAGTGAGGCTTTTGTTTTTGATGTACGACTTGGTGGGTGCTGTGGGGAGGGTGTGAAATTCCCTCCTGATACTGGTTGCAGAGCGTGAGGGAATGAACTCTGCATCGGGGCTCATGGCCCATGCAAAACCACGTTACTTCCCTGGAGCCAGAAGCAGTGGAAACAATCCTGAAACAGAAGCTCTAGGTGATTTGATAATATATTGTAAGAATTTCTGCCCCAAATGTAGCTCATCTGGGCTTGTTGGTGCCTAGCATCCCCCTCCTCTCTATGCCTCCTGCTTTCCCCTCTTGACTTGCAGCTCGGGGAGTCAGCAAAGCTGGACTCTGTCTCCTGTGCACTTCCACAGGGGATGTTTGGAAGGAACACCTAAGTGACAGTAAGGTGTCCCCAGTTTCATCCTGCTGCCACCCTGACTGTGACCGAGGCTGTGCCGCCTGGGGAGGAGTCCCCGCTCTGGGGCTGTAGCGGGCAGCCCTGCCTGTGTGCCGTGTTCCTGCTTCTAAGCAGGGACAGCGATCCAAAAGCGGTAGCTTTGCCTGTTGGTATTGCTCTAGGTAAGAGTTGTCTCTCGGCTTATCTCTATCCCCTCTAAGCAGGGATGTGTCAGACCTTAATTCCCTTCAGTCCGTGTCATTGAACCGCAGCATCTCATTTTATCCCGTTATACAGAGACTTAAGAAAGATATAGCCATCGGAGTGCTGCAGGAGTGCTGGGGCTGGGCTTGAGTGGTGCTCCAGGAGGATCAGCTTGAGCCTCGGATGTGGATTTCTGGCATTTCTTTCCAGTCAAGTGGGTTCCTGCTCCATCTGCTCGCAGGCTTCTCTCTGAGCTGAGCCCCGATGCTCATGCTCCATGAATAAAGAGCTGCTGTGTTGCTTCTGGGATCCTTAATGCAATGCTAGGAGCAGTCTGATTTGTCTTTTGCTCTTCAAAATAATTCCTCAAACTTTAAGCAGGTCTGAGTGCAAATTTCATGATGAAGGAACCTCATATGTTACACAGAGCCCAGGCTGTTTTGCAGGAGGAATTCATGCTTTAGCTTCTGAGAGCAAGATCTTGCACAGCAGAGGAAAGGGGGTGTGTGCGTATATTGCTGTGTGTCTGGTGGGATGTGGATGCCCCAGCTGCCTCCCAGGTGCCTCGGGATGCTGCAGAATTCGCCACGGTCTGGTGCTGGCGAAGGTGTTAAGCTATGGCCTGAGCCGGCGTGCGAAGTGTCTCAGATAAGTGGGTCTGTGGGTCGTGATCAAAAGAAAAGTTTTCTTTTCTCACCCCTTTTCTAACTTTAAAATCAGGTGATCTGGGTTTCACAGAGACCTCTGGATTTTGGAGCTGGCTTGGACATCTCTGTAATTGTGCGGGGTTTTATATTCCTCTTGCCACAAAGGGAAGGCAGCCACCATTATAAGGGTTAATTATGGGGTAGGGTTAAT
>NW_010518764.1:0-16334 GCF_000687285.1 Phaethon lepturus | reverse complement strand
GAGCGGCTGCCAGTCACAGTGTAAATGAACTTCTCACCTGCAAAGGGTCATCACATCAATTCTCACAGAAAATAAATGGATCTTGCCTCACTCTGTCCAGAATAAGTGCTATTAGCTGAGGAGGAAGAAGTTCTGCTGTTTCAACATTGTGCCTTTTCATCAGCCCAGGTGTCATAAATTTTAATTCAACCTCCAAGGAATGTTGGAGGATTTTCGAAATTTTTTGTTACTGATACAAAGCCCAGAAAAATTTCAGTGGGAAGGCATGCTTGGTTGTCCTCCAGCAACGAGATATGCATTAGGTCCTGCTGTTGCTGGTCGTTGTCTGCAAACATCTACAGGAGGCAAGTTGAATTGTAGTAAGAAGGAGCTAGGCTTTTCTAGGCATGTGCAATAAATACAAAATATTATTTCCTTCTCCTTTTTCTGTTTGGTGGCTTGGATATCCAGCTCATACGGATTTGATGAAGTTAAGTATGTTTATTCTGAATAAGTATATCAGACCTTTTTCTTTGCTGGAACTCTGTAGTAGGAAAGACAGGCACATATCCTACTCTTTTCTTCCTGATGGGGAAAACAGCATGCTAACTAACCAAAGACAAAAATACTGTTTTCTCAAACTAAGAAGCTACATCAGCCCAGATAAAAATAATAATTAAAAAAAAAGCCCTACCATTAGAATTACAGTGGAAGATCTGGCACAGTCTGAATTACAGCTTGCTTAGTAAAGAGCATTGCAGTGGGAGAGGCTTTAAAGATCAAGTCCAGTTCTAGGTGAGAGATCTACCTTCTGGGTTTCCTTTGACCCGTCGAGCAGTTTATAATGGTGCGTTTCCTTCACCTGGCTCACCCTCCCTGTCCATGTGCTACAGCACATGGTGTGCTGCCGGCTTGTCATTCTCTCCAGAGTAAAATACTTGTTGTAGAAGTTTTCACACAAGCACTGGTGCAAGGCTGCTGTGGAGCTGGCAGGCAGGGGCTATCATGACTGTTGCCTTCCCCCCCCTCCCCCCAGTGTTATCAGAAGGCTGAAAGAGAAAAGAACCGCTAATATCTCTTGAAGCAACAGCCAAAACCCAGGGGAGGGAGAATACAGGCACACACAAATGTCATAGTTAAACATTTAATAGGATTTGGGGGATTTTATTTTTTTTCCTCCAGATTGATTCTTCTAATTTTTCTGGAGTCTCTATAGAGCTGTGCTGTTCTTCAGTGAAGTTAAAACCAGTTAGGGCAGAAGTTCTGACTTAGGCTTTGAATTTTCAAGTTTAAACTAAGTTACAGGTAGCTTTCAAGGTCAATATGTGGTTGCATGCTATGAAATTTAATTGATATTTTTCTTCCCTAAAGCATCGACAGGCAGCTCATCACTTGCATAGAATTCCCCTGGACATCATTATATTTAACCTGGGATGCTTTATCTCTGAAGGACTTGTATTCAAATTTTAAATGCTTTTTTTTCCTCAGAAATAAATGATAAATTCTACCTAATGTTTCCGAAGTAAGGTATGCACAATGAGAAATAGAGGAGGAAGAGACATTTAAGTGTGGAAGTGCACACACGTTAATACAGAGCAGAAATGTTTTAGAAGGAAAAAGATCGGGGAGCTGAAATTAAAGCTTTTAAAAGAAAAACAAAATAGAGTTTAAATGCATAAATATCACCAAGTTAGAAGTAATTTTATGTTAAATAATTTACTTTAAAATAACAGCATTGTCATTATTGTGCTTTATAGATGGACAAAGTGCTCCGAAATCAGTCCCAAGAGTATTAACTACCATATTAATGTATAGAGAACAAGTACTGTTTGTCCTCAAAAGAGCACAAAATTTGGGGGATCATTTAAATCACATAAAGGTGGTACACAAAAAGCACTTGCCCTCTTCAGAGATTTGGACTCTTCAAGTTCTGCACTGAGCATCTAAGCAAGGCATTCCAGATTATTAATCACCTTATACCTAAGCCCAAGTTTTTCATAGCTAATGAGACTTTTCCAGAGTGCACAGTACCTGAACAGTGCATTTAGTGTAACATACAATAATAGAAAAATGATGTGCGAGCCAAACGTTATGTGATTCCTGTGCTGGACTCTGTCCTATTTATTCCTGGCAAGAGATCACGTACCATAAGGGAGCAGTGATGCTTCCAGAAATCTGTGGCACGTGATGTGTTTTTCTTCACCGAGGCACGAGGCGATGTGCCATGAAATGTCAGCTCCCGCTCCGTTTCAGAAGCCAGTTTGTTCGCTCACGGGAGACGGCAGCATTTGTAATTAGGCAGGTGAAATTGCTGGGAGGAGCATCCTGTGCCGCTTTCCAAACGCGGGTCAGGGGTTTGTGTGCGTAATCAAATCTGTAACGTAATTTGTATTTACGTTATAAGTTAGTGAGCCAAAACCCTGGCCTGCGAGAAGCCAGAGAGCAGAGGCCTTTTGTTTTCTTACACAGTCCAGCAAAAGGAACAATATCTCTTTTACGTTGATAGCCAGGATTAAATTATTTTTGGACTCATTATTAAATGAAGCGTATGATTAAATATTGAAATGAAGACTATTATTTTTCATATCTGCATTGGAATGGGGGAGGGAACCCAACATACGGATGAGTCAGTTCCTGTATCCAAAGCAGCGGGGGAGAAGCTGGTCCCATCCGGCCGCTGACGCCCAGGTTTGGCGCCTGCTGGGGGGGGACGTGCACGTGTGGTGTGGGGAGGAACGTGCACTAGTTACTCCACATCGCAGCTCTGCGGGTGGAACGATGCACCTCTTGCAGGTGCATTTGTAGGCATCACGAAGACCGCCGGTGCTTGGCATCGTGCTCTCGGAGCTGGTGCTTTTCTCAAAGGGATCCTGTCCCTGTGAGCACCGAGAGATAATGATCTCCCAGAAGACCCAGTTTCCTACTGCTGACTTACATATGTGTCTACCTCTCAAAGCAGATGCTGACTCAAAATGTACATGTAGGTGGATAAATACAGCAATATTTTGTTGCTGCTGTGGTAGATTGTAGAGATCCCAGTGAGGTTAGTGCGATGCTAAATCCTGCTAGGCAGGGTTGTGTTTCTCTCAGCTGCCCCAAGAGCTGCATCCAAGCGTCTGCAAAGCAAAGGCGAGGGACAGAAAGGAGGAGAGAGAGATTATTAACCCCAAATTGCAGGAACTGTGCTTCAGGTCCTTGGTTTGCAGGTACAGTTCTATAAAGCGATGGGAAAGGCTTCCCAAAGGTTTGAGCCCATCCTGTTGTTTATGGCACGGTTACACGTGTGTGCACATAAACCAAACAAAAAAACTCTGCTGGGAGCGTGAATGTACTTCTTTGCTTGCAGTTTGTAGCGAAGAAGCTAAATTGATAGAAGTATGTCTGACAGACATGGTGTTTCTGTTCCTTATGATATTCTTGATTATCTAGAGATTGGGAGGGCAAGTGAAATTACCAGGCGTAATTCTCGGTCTGTTTGGATTTATTGTATATAAATTAGTCTGATGGGGGAACTTGGAAACCCAGGCTGACACACACACACACAAAAAATCTCTTACGGACACAGAAAGTGATGTTTTGGCAATTTGTGAGCTACCAAACCTCTTTATAAAACTTGTTTGTTTCTGAGATGGTAGTTATATAAGAAAATAAAATGCAGCAAGGAGTGCTTTGGATGGTGGCTGTTATCAGCCATCCTAATGGCAGTGGTCTGTCTTGCCTGGTTTACTTTGGTTTCTGCTTTCACTCCTGTGATAAGGTGGTTAAAGCAGAATGACCCTTTTTCCCTAAATGAAACTAGAAAATTTTAATTCATTTCCCTGACATGCCCACAGTTCTCAAGGAGTTTCCCTTGTGCACTTACTGGCCTTTTTCACATGATTAAAAACCCAAGCATTTAAAACGGCAGAGGAAATCTGCGGATCAGAAATTGTCCGATCTGAAATTCATGCCATGTCGTGTTGTGCATGACAGCTTGTGATGTAAGCTGAACGAACAGAAAAAATTCATACCGTCGCAGCGTACCGTTACTAACCTCCATCTCCGAAGGTGCCTCTGCCTTGCTTCGCTCCTGAATCCCCACGGCTGGGGTTAGAGGGGAGAGTCTGTGAGAAACATAATCTTTTTTCCAAAGGTTAGAAAAGTCAAGCTCTCTTGACTTCAACCATAGTAAAGCGTGTGAAAGGTTGCTTCTTATGAGTAGCATCCTCGGTGTTTCTATTTCTGCCGGATCTCAGAGGTGTGATTTTGACTGCCACTGCTGAAACCGCTTGATGGCCTGATGACTCGGAGCTTTTGACTTCACTCGGACCATCATAGAACCACCTCAGTTGGAAAAGACCTTTAAGATCATAGAGTCCAAGTGTTAACCTAGCACGGCCGAGTCCACCGCTAAACCATGTCCCTGAGCACCACAGCTGCACGTCACCTCCGGGGACGGTGACTCAGCCGCTGCCGGGGCAGCCTGTCCCCTCCCATGCCTGAGCCCACCCTGTCTTTCTGCTGTCTTCATACTTGTGCTCCTCCTTGAAATGGGTAGAAGGAGCTTCCCAGGTCATCACAAGGATGATTTCAGTAATGAAGCAAGCTGTATTAATTACAAGGAAAACACAAGAGTTGGTAGCGCAGCAGTATGTGTGTTTTACAAGGCTTCTTTTTGTAGCTATGGTGTATTAAAGTGTACTGCTGCTCTTGCGCGGTTTCTTGCATGTTTGGTAAACTTTCTAGTACAGCTATTAAAAGTATTTAGTTTATTGCTGCGTTGATGGTGCTATTAATAGTCTAACTCGGTAGGAATGAGTGGAAGTTGATGCAGAAGTACAGATAGGCCTTACCCAGGCTCCATTTTGTTATTTTTATTAGTGACAGATGTATTCAGCTGGCATGCTGTCCCACACAGCTGAATTGCATCAAACTCATGCTCTTGGAACTGCACTTTAAAAAAAAAAAAAATTGTTTGAGACTGTAGAGCTAAATTTTAGATTGAGTCTACTGGGTTGTTTGTGTAGTTACTTAAAAGTTTATCCCCAACTTGCTGAGCGGTGTTTATAAATCAGATTTCAGTACAGTTTGTAGTGTCAATAAACCTCATGAGTGACTTGGCAGTTGGCTTTTGAACTGTCGGTGGGCAAAGTACAGACGCAGCCGTTCTTGCATCACGAGCATTACCAAAATGTCCTGTTAGACAAGTGCGTAGCGTTGCAGTTTTCTGTGTTTTCCTGTGCCTGGGACCTCTGAGTTTTTGTAGCTATCTGAGGACCATCTGCTGCTGTGTCGATTCACATCTTTAAATAAGGAAACCTGCCGTGGGCTGATAGCTTAGAGTCCAAACCGGCAACTCATGGAGCAGATTAAATACACCGGGGATGCTCCGGTCTTCCAGAAATTAAATGTTTTTGTTATAGAAATGTGGAAATGGGAGACTATTAATTTTGTTCTCTTGATAAATGTTATTAAATCCTACTTATATCATGTGGTCTCAATTCTTTTCAGTTTTGATATTTTAGTGCACAGGAGATCCATGCAAAAAAAGCCCAGTCACTCCAGAAGTTACTGACACACCTGAAAGCGTTTTAAGGGGGAAGACTTGGCTGTGTTTCTGCTGCATCTGATGCCAAAATGTCCATAATGAAACGAGCACTAACAGTGCCGAAACATGCACCTTTGCAGCTTGCCTGCAGACTCGGGCAGACTGCGTTGGGTTGTTTATATCGGAGCTTCCCCTTCTAAGGTTTTTGTAACTGTAAGTAGAAGCAGAATGTTTTTGCTTACGTGCTAGCACCATTTCTAGGTGGAAAACAGTCTGAAAGAGAGACCTTTTCTCCAAGTCTGCAGTGGGGGATTTCCTAAGCACGTGTAAGCCTGCGTTAGGAAACCGTAAAGGGGAAGGTCTGAAATATAAAGATCCTTTTGCTCCTATTAATGTTTAGAGGAGGCTTCCCAAGACACTTGCAGCAAAGAGCATTATGGATTTTATTTTAAAGCGATGTCACGTTTAACTTCATTGCCCGACTGAAAATATCCCAGTGCTAAATCAAACTAAAGTAATTTTTTTTTTTCTTTCCTGTTTCTGCATTGCTGGTTTGATCCCTAGATACAGAAGATCAGCAGAAATCCCCCACCATTTAAAGGGATTAGAACTGGCTGGTGAGATTTTGGCTGTAGAATTAACTGATGGGAGCGGTTTTACAGTAATAACGCGCAGGTCAAATGCGTGGATGAGTTGCGTGCTTCTGTGTCGAGCAGAAAGCAAGGTGCGGTAGTCCTTCAGCACGTTTCTGTAGCCGTGCCTGCAGACTGTGCCTTTATACTTTGCTGGGCTCTGCCTTTTTGTTCTTGTTAAGCTCTCCTCCTCGTGTGGCGCTTGTATTTCAATTACTCACGGTGCCTTGTACCTCCTTACTTACCTTTCTCAGTCTGAGCAGTCCCATTCTTTCCAAGCGTAATTCCCCATCTGCTTCGCGGGTCGTCCCTCTGGGTGTGGAACCTGTTCAGCTGGTGATAGTGATTAATGACCGCACCAAGCGTGGTTGTCTAAACTCTTATTTTTTCTGGCACACATGCACAAATTGAGAGGCTGAGGGGTCTGGCAGGCCTCACGACGGCAGCTTTTCACTTAGCTGCATTGCCACTCTCATATTTGCAAGACTTCCCTGTATTTCTTGGAGTGATAACGCAGTGCTTATCAAAATGGTACGGTTGTGCGGGACGGAAGAGTTTGAGCGGTTCGGGACCTGGATCGCTCTGGCAGCCAGGAAAGCAGAGCTGCCCAGCGTGGGGAGAAGGATCCCCAGTACTTATTGGCGCTTCCAAACGTCTGTTTTCTGTGTGGCATTGCAGCTTTCCCCGTTCTCAGATGGAGTAAGGAGAGGTTCAGGATTCTCTGCTACTGATCCTGCTTTCAAAACTGGCTGAATCAGATTCCTTAATCTTCACGGATAGGTTTGAGAACTCAGTTGGACTTTACCCGAGTACTGCTTATCTGTTAAGTCTGGGCCTGAAATTATTAGATATGGAAATAAGCCTTCTGGGTTTGATTTATTTCCTAAAAGTTTATCTTTTTATTCTCAGCTAACGTTCCCAGTGACTTTTTTGGTACCATCAGTAGACCTGACCAAACAGTTCCCTTATATTAATCCAGGCTATTTTTGACATCAGTATTAAGCCAGGATTTTTAAGGAGACCATCAATCAAACTGACTTTGGACAACCTTTGTCCTCCTATGACTGACTCTAATCTTTCCCCAAAGAGGCCTGTGACCACTTCAGCAGGTGATCTGTGAGTCTGTCCTGCAGCCACGTCATCAGGATCGGTGTGTTGGCTGCCCATGACAGTAATTAATGCGTGCGCCGCGTCCTTAATTTTGAAGGGCCACAAGGAAACATCTTCTGTAACACAGTTCTGGATGTCAGATAAACTGTTTGGAACTGTCAGAGGAAGGTGAGAGAAAACTGAAGTGGAATGAGTTTACCAAATTAAGTGTAGGCTTATGTCTCTGTGCGAGGAGTTGGAGACCCTCTTCTTCTACAAGGGTGAGGGCACCCGTCTTGCTGTCCCTGCAGTTAGCACATGTGCTCGTGGGGAAAAATTCACATTGGGAACCCGTCCACATTTCCATCTTGCAGAAAGTATCTTGCAAAATTGGCTCCAGTTACTGTACTCTGGGGTTGGTTTGGTGTTTTGGTTTGGGTTTTAATTGCTAGTCATCTGAAATAGTGCTCCAAGACTTCTCTGGCCTGTGTTTAAAAAGATCTGTCCTCAAAAGTGAATAACGGTATGTATGAGCCAGAAAGAGCTCTTTGCTCTCGGAAATCCAACAGGCCATCTGAGGAGCGAAGTTTCTGGTGAGTTGTGTCTGTCTCTTGATGTGTATATTGAGCCAAATCTAGAAGTGCAGGTTTTTCTGTAAAATGGCAGATTGATGTACACTGGTTTTGTCATAGATGCTGCTGTATTTAGGGATCAGGGAAACTAAATGCATTTCATGCACAATATTAAATATCACTTCTAAAATAAGGTATTGTGTAGTTTGGGTTAATGTGTCCACTCTGATAATTTATTTTAGGGAGAAAATCCTTCTGACACAACACTCTTTTGCACTTTAAGAATTATCGCGAGGTGACTACATCAGCAGATATTTTCATATCCAAAAATATGAATAACTATTTGTCTTGCTTGACAGCAACATTATTTCTCATTTTCAGAAATGGAGCATAGTGGCTAAGGCATGGGGCTTGGGACCCCTGAGTGCAGTTAGTATTTTCAGTTAGATTTTACAGATACAAAACTAGGCAAAAAGTAAATAATTTGCCCGAAGTCAAATAAGAGCTGTGTGGCAGTTACGGACATCTTACTCTTTGCTTGTCTTGTCTGCTTAGAACTTGTCAGAAGCTGTTTCCTGCCCCCCCCCCCCTTTTACAGCACCTACCCCTCTGATTCTGATTTAAGCCTTCAGCCTTTGATGTAAGAGTGCAGGAGCTGCTGAAACGTGGTAAAGCTGAGCCCTTGGGGTCTCTTGGCATGTAACGATCATCGTTTGGACAGAAGTAGCAGAAGGACTGCAAATAGTCTAATTCCTTTTCTCGTGCTGCCTGCTGTCTTGCTAATAAATTCACAAAGCTTATATGATTAAAAACTTGAGAAACTGGTGCACTCTTTGTGCTTTAATTAAAAGCGCAAAGAAAACTTGAAGCTTTCTTTGAAGGGCCATAACAGTCTGGAGGTGGCTTTGAAAGCTGGCCGCTGGCAGCAGAGGACAAGCCTGTGGTGCCGTCATGGGGTTTGCTGCAAGGGCAGGATGTGGTTCTGTGCTGCTCGTACCTGGCTGCCACCTCTAAAGCTCCAACCGATTTCTCGGTAGAGTAAATGTCTTACTGAGTCAGAAGCATCTCAGTTTGACCATGTATTTTTGCACAGTACTGCAGTGGGTCACTGACTGTGATGCGGTTGAGTTACTGAAGTGAATCACAGAAATGTCAGTAAAAATAAAGTGCTTTTTGCTAGCGTCTAGTCCAGGAAAGTGGTACCCTTCACGGTAAGAGTCTGCGTTTAGCGGTCCCAGATTTAAAAACAGTTTATCCTTTGTCTCCAGAGCCAAGGATGGCACTTCCCTCAGTAAACCGGTGCGCTGCAGGAGCGGCTACTTCTCCGACTCCTCTGCTGTAGCCAGCAGCTGGTGGCTCAGGGCTGCCCGTGCTGCAGCGCGGCTCAGTGTCACTGTGGGGGCGGCGCGGGAGAAAATCTGCAGATGGAGTTTTAATGAAATGGGGCCACTGTTTAATTAGGAGCAATAGGTAGCTGAAATCTTTGCTGTGACTGGGCAGCCCGGTCTCTGTCCACAAGCTGGATGATGCTGTAGCCATGGGTGAGGTGATGGTGAAGGCTGGAGGCCACTGTGGTGTTCAGCGTTGGCTATCGCCACTCAGTCAGTGAAAGCCGTCACTGCTGTCCTCCTTGAAGGAAACTGAAGTAAACCAATGTCGGGCTGTCCCCAGCCCTCCAAATTTCACTGCATGGCTTTAACCACAGTGCTGTTGTCTCTCTTCCTTGGGTCTACTCTTGATTTACTAAAAGAAAGAAACGTAATTTGAGCTTCGAGTTGGTGCACAGCCTCCTGGCTGAGAAGAACCAGGCTGAGGAAATCCCCTGAAAAACTCTGGCTTCTTGGTCGTTAACCTGAGCTGACTAACGCTGAATGAATTGTCTCTGTACAGCAGCAGCCTGGGGAAAGGCTCTCCTTCCAGGGCCCGTCCTTCAGTGTGTTTGGTAGCACGAGGTGCGGTGGCTGTGGCGCGGCCGTGGCTCGGGGTATGGCAGGGCGACTCTCCCTTAGCATGAGACGCGCTTAAAAAACACGAGAGTCTGGCTTAGTCCAGTCTAAGCTGGTGCTTAGTCCTGCTCTGGATCTCAGAGAACCAGAAAAGTACCCTGATCTGCTGGAAACTTGATTTTATTAAAGAATAGTCAGCAACGGATATGTGAGCATAATTTACTGGGTATCAGAAGGTCTCTTTAAACATTGCACTGAATTAAAAAAGAAAAACTGCTATGCACGGTTTTATTGTTCCTTTATGAAATACAGCTGTTGCATTTGTATATTCACTGTCCCCCAGCCATTCATCATTACAGCTCTCTGGAGTCATGATTGCTCCCCAGTCTTGAGCATTAAAAACCCATCAGAAGAGTCCAGTTGGAATTTTCCAAGTACGCATGGCATCTCGGCATCACAGTTCTCATTAATTTTTGTGACATTACCGGTTGGGATCCCACAGGCAGTCTTTTGGAAATATTTAGTTTCCATGAAGAAGAAAACAGTCAGGCAATTTTTGCCTCCAAACCCTTTTTTAATTTTTTTTTTTTTAATTTCTTTCACTTCTGTTCTGTTAGACCATTTGTGGAAGCTCCCATCCAGCAGTAAATGGGAGCTGGTGTTGCGGTTGGGAGCCCATAGCTGGCACACTGAAGGCTCGAATTAAAGCAGCATCTCTGCAGGTACATATTTAAAACTAAAATATTACAGCAAGTTAAAACAACTTTGGCAGCATGTGCAAATTACTTGGCAAAAGTGTTAATTTCCTTGTTAAACGTCGTAGCAGAAAGGGCCTTTGATCCCAGCAGCCTGTTGGGAGTCCTTCCTAATTGTTATCAAACTATCCTGTAGCTTTAAACAGATAAGACCTAATTAGCTAAAGTGGTGTTGCGTTTTTCAAAATAAAGAGTGCCCTCTCAGTGTTAGGCACCTGTGTTTCTGCTCTTTCAGCTAGAATTACATATTTGGCGCTCTGCCCAACATATGACTTCAAGCGAGGGCTGGTGTCCCGTGGCCGTCGGTGGCTTCCAGCAGCGGAGAGGGGGCTGCGGCTTGCATTTTCCCCGGGGCCCAAGCACAACGTACAAATAACCCCCTTCAGATGGGAGGCAGAATTTTAAATATTTTTGACGACAGGAATGTGAAGGGCTGATGTAAAAGTCCCTTTTTTTTCTTTTTTCTTTTTTTTTTTTAATCCTTTGCACTTGTGAAAAGGAAGAGGGGAAAATTGCATTGATGCAGTAAGGTCTGACTTTCTTGCCTCAATTTAAAGAGTCTTCTCCACATCAAAAGATCATTTTAATGATTAATCTGAAATCTCCTTTACTACTTTTAACCTCAGGCTATTAGTGAGGCCACCACAGAGGAGGAGGAAGGAGAGAGGGATGTTGGAAATGCAGTATTCTGCTGTCTCCTTCACCCATCTGCTCCCAGTGGGAAAACTGAAGCATTAAGGATTTGGTTCAACACCTGTTAGGTTACTCAAGGAAATACAAAGACTTTACCAGATGTTTAAGAAGAAACATATGGCAGGCAGGGAAGGAGAAACTGTGCCAATTTGTCTGTTTAATCAATCAAACTTGTAACAATCAATGCTATTGTCCATACCCTTAATAAATAATTGTTCCCATGAAATGCTGCTTAATGCAATGTAGAACTTCACTAATTGCCCATTGCAGTGGGCAGAATGAAGGATGCAGCAGGTTCTCCTTCCTTCCCTTGCTGATGGTACAGAGCTTTCAGATTTATTTTTTTTATCCCATGTTTTTAAGCCCCAAACAAAACAAAACAAGAAATCAGTTCTGGGAATAGATCGAAATGGGATTCATAACCACCTGCACAGTTTTCAGAGGTCACTTGAAATGTAGTTACAATGAGTATCAGGAAAAGTAAAGAATATAGGTTTAGTTTTGCAAGGTATTTTGTGAAGGTGGATGTTGATTCCTCGAAATTCTGAAGCTTAGGTTCCTTCTTGATTTTTTTTTTTAAATATATAAAACAGATATAAAAAATACCAGCTTTGTTTTCACCACAGGCTACCACCGATTGCGGTTTATCTAGAAAAATATTGTTGCTCTAAATCCAGAGGAGCAACTCTAGTGGTGTGATTTGGGTGCAGAAGATGATGGTTTTAAGTGGTTTCCTGGAGAAACACTTTATACCAGCTCCCATCAAAGATGCTTTTAGTCCAGGCACCTTCAAGGACCGAAGCCTGGGTGTTTTACCAGTCCATCGGTCCCCTGGCTGCACCCTTCGGACTCCGGCCGTCGGTCAGAAGGAGATGAGCAAGCTGAGGATGCTTTCTTCGTCATACAAACGTGGAGCATGTTAGGATAAGCAGCTCGTCATTAGAGGCAGGGTGCAGTTCCGTTCCGGACGTCGTCTCACAGTAGCACGCCTTCTGTCGCATCCTAATGATTAATCACAGCCTTGCACCATGTGTTACCAGGCAGCCCGCATTTGCTTAACAGTCAGTAACTACTATATGTACTCTACTGGCTTAATCCCTAGTGACTGTTTTCTAATGCTAACAGTGCTGAACAATGGGATATCATGACAGCTTGTGATTGATTTTCCCCACCCCCCCACCCCTTCTTTGCAGAGAATTGGGAATTTCCCTGTTTGAGATGCTTACTTAGCTACCTTTTGCTGTCAGTGGTTAAGCACTGCACTGGTTCCTGCCGTTATTGAGTAACTTTTAAGTCTTCTCTAATTCAGTATTTGGCCAAGTTGAAAATCATAAGGGTGTTTCCTTTCTGTCGGTTCACGGTGTGCCTGTGAACTGGTTGGTAGCTAAGTACGAGGTCAGGCAGGGAGCCCAGGCTGCTCAGGTTTGCCTCAGCTTCCCCGTACAGCTCATCCCTCTTCAGGCACTGGAGAGGGTGAGGGAGGCTGAAGGGCTTTGTATCTTTAAAAATTCTCCATTAACATCCTTGGATAACAGCTCTGCAGTCTTTTCTTCATTAAAATGCAGATGGAACTAGTTTTATTCTGTTTAGGAAACAAAAAAACAGTTGTCACAGTGAATATACAGTTTGTAACAGGGGAGTCAGGGGTTTTCTTGGTCTCTACCATGCGAGTTGGATACAAGAGCTCTTCTTCATAGGATGTAGGAACAGACTAAAAAGGCACTAAAGTCAGCTAAAGATAGTATTTTTCTTAATTCATACCTTTTTGCTGATGTCAGGCAAAGGATTACAGAAAAAAAACTTCTTTAGACCCAGATCAGTGTATACTTTAGCTGTCAAGCTCTTTGTGAACACGGCGATTATTGGTAAGTGAAACGTATGCTGATCTGGGTCTAAAGAAGTTTTTCCTCTATTGCCTGACACTGCGTTAATTAAAACATCCCTTTGCTGTAGGGGCTGGTGGTGGCAAGTGGCATCGTGTTTCCCCAGTAAAGCCAAGCTCAGGTTGGGCGCTGCCGCCAGCAAGGGGATGCGGAGGGTGTGCGGAGCCTGGTTCTCCTTCCCTGAACGCTCTTGACACTTTGTGCCTTTGGCCAAAACTGAATTATTAGTGGAGGAATTGGTTAAAAAACAGCTTTTGAGAAAAGCTGAAGGTTTTGGTGGAGTGCTTCAGTCTGATTTAGGACCATTTTTTCCCTACTCTCTGCACTGCTGTGGCTTGATTTTCTGGGAAAGAAAGATGCCAGGAGGCGGAAGGAGAACGGACAGTGTGGCCTCTCCTTCTTCCCCAACCTCATATAATCTCCTTAATTTACTTTGGATAAACCGATTCTCATTTCCTGGTATTTCCAAACACCTCGAGGCGTTATGTCCGCTGAATTCCACTCTGGAATAATGAAATTTTGGTTTGCACTGTGGGCTAAATTATGCCCCTGTAGAATTTTTAATTGTTCTTTTTTTCCCCCTGACTTTCTGGGTGTCTGAAGTAGGCTTTTTCCTGCTTTAATCCAGATCGCTGGGATTTGCTTATATATCAGATGCAAATCTCTTTGCATCCATAATCCTTCTTTATAAACTGTTGTTGACTTTTCTGTTGCATTTTTTTATTTTATGCCCTATCTCAATGGATACATATGTTCCGAGGTTTGAATTTTTGAAAAGTGCATCCCGAGTGAGTTATGAGACAGATCTGTGCTAATATGGCCTGACAGTCTGCTGCGAGGTTTGGAGGAGGATTGTGCTAAAATACAGTATCTGCCCTGTCTCAGCTCTTGCATTTTCTCAGAGGTATAAGGATGAAAAGTTTGTCTCTGCTCCAAAGACTTTTTTTGTTTGTTCACCAGACTTTATTTGAGACTTAGGAAGTGCTGTGGTCTGGGATCATAAATGCTTCTGTATTCACTTGTTAAAGAAAGTGTAAGGTGTCTACCGTGCTTGGAAGGACGTTGATGGGGGAAGGAGGGACTCGGCGCTGGAGCTGGCGGCTGGGTCATGGTTACTGCAGTAGCTTGTGCATCTCTTCCCTTGCTGGGTGGTCCCTTGAGTTTAGGAGGCTCAACTGCAGATCCAAGGGGAGGACACAAAGTTGAGGCTGTGGCTTATCTGGCACACATGGGATCCGAGGGTGTCACATCTCCGTGTTTGCAAGGAGAGTACAATGTACTTCACATCTATAAGGGTCGTAATGGCGAAAAGAATAATTCTGTAATTGAAATTATTCTGAAGAGAGCTGGGTTTAGAATAAGTGTATTAAGTAATCTGTGAGACGGTGGAAAACATCGCTTCCGTGGTTGAAAGAAGAGGAGCAAAGATGAAGATGTCTTGGAGTCTGATTAATTTGTGATTTGATGCCTTGCTGCCATTTGCTACCGAGGAAAAAAAATCCCTGGGATGACTTATTAAATGATTAGTTTTATCTTTGTGTAGTTGGCTGATGGCAGTACAGTAAGTAATTTTGTTGCTCTTTAAAATTACAGTATGATCTGGAATAGAACAGAAGTCTAACAGAAATAGGGTAAAACTTAATAGCACCAAATGCTATGGTTAGAGACTGAAAACAAAACAAACTGAGGAATTATGATATGTGAAGAGCCGGAAAAAGATGGTTGTGGTAATTGGTCAGGGACAGCTAGTCCTCTGGGATGGAATGGGTATGGGAAAGACAGCAAATACCCCCAGGCGGTATCTCCACTGTGGCTGGGAGATCTCAGCTGGAACATTGTGCTCGTCTTTGCCATGCGTGTCTAAAAAACAAAAAGGCGACTGTAAGAATAGGCCCCCTGAAGGGTGTGCAGGTACCCAGTGGTAGAAAAACCGAGCATGGTAATTGCAGGGTGCGGGGCAGAGAGGAGATACCACTGATGGAGGGGATTTCCTGGAGCCAGAGATGAGCCTGAAGAACAGGCTGGAATTATGGTCCACGAGGAGTTCAGTTTCCGTTGGAAATTGGATGTTTTAGTCTGAAGAGGGAAGTTGGGCAGCAGCAATGTGATCGGTCGGCGGCAGCGAGCAGCAGCCGATTGAGCTGTGGAGGTGGATGTGGGTAAGGTGGTGTTGGGAGCCAGCTGGACTCTCAGAAGCTGTAAGCATGCTTCTGAGAGTGGTTTGGGGGTAGTGCAAGGTGAAAACACTGAACAGTTACCCAAGATCTATTATGTATTTACGTGCAGCTGCGTGCCTTGTAAGGCAGTCGTTACAACATCTAAAAGCTAACTTTTGCTGTCACGTTGTTGTGGGACAATTTCCTTGTGTTGTGACACAGCGGAAACGCTGATGTTTCGACGCTGGGTTTTCATTGCTTGAACCCTTGAATGGCGTTAGGGACTCCTGTGCCACTTCCCTCTGACGCAGTTTTATCTCCTGCCTCGCGGCAGTCCCGCTTTCCTTCCCTTACGTGCGTCTTGCGAGGTGCTGGGTGAATTGCTGGACGTTTGGAGGTAATAAACTCGCTAGGATTTTTTGCCCAGGTGGTAGGAATTTATCATAAACGTAATGAAAAGCTGCTCCTTGAGAGCACTGTCCAGAAGCAACCCCAGACGTAAAGCTTTGCACCCTGGTAATGTGCTTGGGGCAAGACAGCAGTATTTATCCCATGTCCTTGGTGAAGAGCTTAAATGACATTGTTACTAACTCCTTTTCTAGAAAGCGTGACTCTTCCCGTGTATTCATCCCCGTTTGCGTGAGGGAGCAGCTTCCCACCGCCGGGGAGTTGCAGCGAGCAGGCTGTCAGTTTGCAAGGCAGACAATTGAATCAAGGCACTAAAACATGCCACTCCAAAGCTGTTTAAATCATCGTAATGCGAATTATGAATTTATTACAATACATGTTACCTCAGGGGACAGAGAGGGAAGGGAGATCTGAAGGGGCTGTTTGTAAACATGTAAAACAATGAGCGTTTCCTGCGTTGCCACCGCGACAGCGGGCTCGCCTGCCGAAATAAAACCTAAACAAACGTGTGCGCCGGCAGCGGCTCACCTGAGGCCAGATGGCTCTCAGTGGGTCAGGTAACAGACTGCAAAACAACAAAAAAACCCCGACACACAACAGCGAAAAACCCCCTGTAGATTTAAAGATCATTGATTTTTATTTTTACATCCCAGCCCCAGTGTGTTCCTCAGCATCGGCCATCTCCCTCTCCCTG
>NW_010518763.1:1964-14141 GCF_000687285.1 Phaethon lepturus | reverse complement strand
CAAAGGCGAGAGCTGGAAACATCAAAATGAACGCAAGGGGTTTGGAGAACGTCTTTGAGCTCTGCCCAGAGAAGACACCACGGTGCAAAATGTAGCACAGGAAGCTGCGGAGCCGCTGGATTTTACATCGCAGGTACCAGGGTTTCCGCAGCATTGGGCGGTGGAGACTCTACCACCACTGAGCGTGGTTCATCTGGAGACCTGTCTCAGAGCAGAAGTGGTGAGCGGCAAGCAAGGGAGGACGGCTGGCCTGGCCTCTCACAGCTAACAGTCACTAGAGAAGAGGCCAGGTGAAATCTGCTGCAGCTATTTACCTCCTAAAAAGTTAATGAAACAGATTACTTGACAGTCTGTGATCCAGGACACCTAAGAAAGAAAGACAACTGGCAGGTTTGGGTAAAACTTTGCTGTAGAGAAGAGTTGTTGCACATTTTTGAAAGGAAGTTGCTTACAGGTTTCCAAAACATTTAATTTGTGCTCATTCAACAACCAGAAACTGCCTACCACTTCTCATTATGCTGACTCTGCAGTTTCCCTTTTCAAATCTGACGCCTTCATACTTGTGTCCTATCGGAGTGGTCATGAACAAGCACCAGCCTGCCTGCAAAAGCGATTGTGGGGATATCGCATTTTCCAAATAAATCAGGGCCCTACGAAAGATTCGGTTTAAGGCTGAGCCCGCCTGGGGCTGAGGGGAAAGTATGGCCTGTAGTAGAGCGAATGTGGTCTCTGTCATGCTGACAGCAATGCCAAGCAAAATAATGTAACGTAGGTAAGAGACCTCACTAATAAATCATTTCAAGAAGATACTGTAACATTATGAAAAGTAGGCTTTGTCAAGTTAACCAGAGACTTTCCTTAATGTCGTGGTTTAAAGTAGTAGAGCTGAGAGAATAAGCCTTCAGTTAGTAAGACATCTGATCTTGTGTTTTACAATATTTTGACTGAGAAAGAGGAACGATGTAAGCCAATATGACAAATATTAATTGGACTGAAAACTAACTGATAGGTCTCCAAGTGTAATTGTAAGCAGAAGCGTCATTGAACAAGGCACAGCTCCCTTCCTATCAGTTCTTGACCCCACACCGCTTAATGTATAATCAGTGACCTACAAGAAAATAGAAGATCATTACCGGTGATATGCAGGTGCACAGAAGTTAGGTTGCTGATACCAAACTTAATCTGGATCACTTAATGAGCTGAGCTTAAGTAAACAACATGTTTTGCAATGCCACCACATGTAAAGTTGTCAGCCTAAGAATAGAGCGGCAGCTGGACTACAGGGCAGGTGACGAAGTCATGGAAAACAGTGATTCAGAAGAGGAATAATCAGCTGAACATGAGCTCCTAATGAGATGCTCTGCCAAGAGGAGCTAATGCTTCCGTGGAGCCAAAAAGGGAGACACCAAGGAAGAAAAGGGAGGTTTTATCACCTCTGTTTTGGGCTCCAGGAAGACTTCCCCAATGGCTGGAAAAGACACCTTGATGAGAAACACCCAAGGAACACAGTTTATTAAGAAATAAAAGGTTAAGGGACATGTTAAATGCAGTCTCTAGGAAGGCACATGGCAGATTTAACAGTAAAGGGCTCTTTTTCTGGCAAAGTGGTGTTCAGTAGCTGGACATCAAAACTAGGTTGCTGTATATTTTTAGCAGTGGGGAAAGTTGTCCACCGAAACAGTCCACCCACCATTTGCCGACTACGGCAGAGTGCCCGTCACTGAAGAATCGCTGGAAATACTTAATGAGATTTTTTTTTATCAAAGGAAACACTCTAGTTTGGGCAAGAATTAATTCAGAGGAATCCGGCAGCCTTCATTAGGCTGGAATTGGGAGCGGGTTATTAGAACAGCTCCTGCTAGGTTTCTTCTGAATAAAAACCGCAGCACTATGACTGCAGGCAGGGGCGAAGGGGAGAGGTGAAGCAGGCAGGTGCAGGCAGCCGAGTGGTTGCACGCTGCCTTATCTGCCATACGCGTGTGCTCCCAGGTAGGTGAAAAGGCCATTTTGAGTCATCTCTTCTCCCTTTTCGGGTTTATGCCATATCCGTAATGGGCTACAGCTTTCCAACACCTTTTTTTTCCCACCTAACATTATCAGTGTGAGCCACAGCTGCCCTGAGCAGCACACGCCGCAGGGCAATCAGCATTTGCAAAAAGACAGCTACCAAAACGTGCCTGTAAGGGTTTTATTGCCATGCCTTTTGCTTTAACTCCGTGCTGTAAGAGCAGTATTAGCCACTGGGAAACTTAAACATGTTACAAAGCGAGAATACCACCAAGTAACGTCAGCTTTATTGCTGTCTCTCGGCATTTTGAAAGTATGGGGTGCCCACTGGGTTTTGGTCGTTGTTTAGAGGAAGCAAGGACCCTAGGCAGGCTTTATCTTTTCATTCATTTGGGTTGAGAAACCAGAATGGAGGGTTTTTTAAAGTCTCCAAGTCCCTAAGAGAAAAATGGGGGAAAGAGAAAGTGGGAAACGCGTGATGGGGTTGGAGGGAAGAGAGATCTTTCAAATACATTTTCTTATTCAGTGTTGATTACCCTCTTCTTTACATCCAAAATACAGTTTTCATGGTCACTCACCAATCCTTATCCTCGGGCACGAGTTCTAACATCGCATGTGCAGCTTGAGTGTGTGTCAGTGACTTTGGGCACTGACGTCTGGGTAATCGCAGGGCTAACAGCGGGGACCCAGAGTGGGTTTCTGCCTATTTTTTTTTTGCAGCTGTTTCAACAGCAAATGCTAATTCCTCTCTCAATGTTTTGCTCTTTCTGGGAATTTAAAAATAACTCGCCTAATGAAGCAGTGCTGAGCAGCTCATATGTCCAGACAGATAGGAGCGAAATGCTTCAGTTCAGAAAGCAAAGTCGTTCGTGGTGGCAGTGCCTTTGAACAAGTCCCCCAAGGCCCTTTTTCAAATAATCCCAGGACTGGCTGAAATTAATGCAGGAAGAAATTCAGAGAAAGGAGGGAGAATCACGTCAAAGGGCCTGGGACTTGGGAAGACATTTCTGGGTGAGCTGTAATCAGTCCCATCCTATGACATCCCTTTAGCAGTGCCGTTTAATTACTCCATTACGGGCAGGGTTTGATGTATGTGTTCTGTAGCAGGGACATCCAGAACATGAAAGAAAAATGTGGCGCTTACTGAATGCTTTACAAAGATCAATGAAGCTCCTTGTCCCTTGTTAGGCAACAAGAAACTGAGCAGAGTGACAAAACTGCCTGTCCGAGGGCAGCCACCAGAGCACAAGCAGGGAGACTTACAGGCTATGGCAGTTTTCAGTTTCTCCCTCAAAACCACCTTGCTTTTTACTCATCTTTGGGTTTGTATCCTGTGTACCCGGAGATCACCATCCCCATTTAAGTTTACCCTGCAGTGAGCACATCTGCCTCAATAGGACAGGACACGTGGGAACCGCGAAGGGTGAACCTCCGTGTATTTCCAAGAGTAGCTGCAACAGTGATTAGCATACAAAATTGCTATGGAAAGGCAGGCATGGGGTCCATGGCTTCTTACTTTGGGGAAAGACTGGAGTCAGAAACCCTTCCCCTGCCCATTTCTAGCCTTCTTAGCCTCTTGGATTGATTTGCAACATTATTGTTTTCTTGTTCCTGAGAATTAAATCATTTACAGTGCAAGTCCTTGAGGTTTCAGACTTACCTCTGTGGGTGCTGTAATGCTTATCATAGAGTAAATGTTACTCTTTCTAATATATCCATGATAAAATCCTTTTTTTCCCCAGCTAGATGAATGATTATTACATTCTTCAAATCAATTCTCATTTTTCTTTAATTGCTTCTGATGCCCTTGGCACTGTGGAGTGACAGGGTCTGCACTCCAGCCTAAGAGGCTACCGGGGTAACTCAGCAATCTCCTCGGCTGCACGAGAGGAGATTATTGACTCTAAAAAGCTGGTGGTTTCATCTGGGGCAGAGAGGATGAGGCAAGCATCTGTCAGAAGAATTTGCCAGGCAGAGACTCATGCTACTACCTGTGTTAACCCTACAAAGAATGTAAGATCTAGATCATATGCAGCATGTCCGTATGTTTTTATTGAACTGTCCTTAGGAAGTGCCAGCTCTAAAGTGCAATTCATCATTCCCTTGCAAATATGCTGTACTGTAAAAGGATGAAACGAAGCCAAAACAGAAGGAATGTGTGTTACTTCAGCTCTGTGCTTGTGTCAGGGAAATGGAGGACTTCCACCACAGGGATGCAACTGCTAAAAACCAGGAGCTTCTCTCCCTCTGTACAGAATAACGAATTTCATCATCGTCCTTCATCCTTCAGCCAGGAATGTGGCCTGTGTGGTGTCCAGAACAGTCCCGGCAACGGCACATTTCCTTTTTTGAACTGGAATCTTCACCCGGTTTGCAACCATAGCCCTGAAGTTGAACTGGTGATCACTCCTTGCTCAACACCACCGCAGCTGTTCTCCATCACCAACATGAGCCTCCATCTCAGCACATTTCCCATAGCTTAGCAGACTTTACAGACTTGGCAATAATTGAGGGATTTGTACCTTTGTGTTCTGAAACCCTAACCCTAACTTCAAGCGACCTTGTCCAAAGCTGTACAGTGACTGTCTCACTTGCACCAGGAGCTCCCCTGCTTCCTTCAACTCTTGGTTTCAGTAATCCTAGTATCATAACCCCAACAGAGACTGGAAGCTTCCAAGAGAGAAACTCTCCTCCACTCTACTCCCAAAGACCCCTGAGGAGGATAAGCCCGTTCATAGAGAGGGTCAGTAATAGTGCAGCCCGTCCCCATTGCATCAGGGCGCATTGTGGAGGTGTCATGCCAGGCACCCATCTTCAGAGACGGGGCCGAATCCAGCGTGCGCCCCAAGGGCAGGACCCACCTTGTAGCTGGTGGCAGACCCTGTCCTCAAGGGAGTCGGGTCGATGCTAAATCTCTGACGCAGCTCCGGGTGCTGCCGGACAGGCTCCTCTTGCTAAACACCACGCCGGGGGCTCGTTTCAAAAAGAAAGGTTTTAAATAGTCTCCATAGCCAATTCCAGCATTTTGCAGCATTATCTGATGGGAGATGAAGTAGGGATAAATTCCTTAAAAATAATCCTCATGGTTTTAAATAAAGTGATTAAGCAGGCTGCCTAATTCTCCTCCTTGGTATTAAACTGTCCTGTTCATCATTGGTTTCAGCTCTGCCCCCCTCACTGCCCCGAGCCGTGCACCCTCCTCTGCTGCAGCCCAGGGCTGACTTGACATACCACCGCTTTAGCAGCTGCCTGCCATAAAAATGTGCCTTTATCTCTCAGTCTGCAGTTTATGCTCAGTCTCTTTATTTTCCTTCATGTAATCATCAGACATTTCTGCATTTCATCGTGATAAATACCAGACTGTTGAACCTCTGGGGCTGCCAAGAAATGCATCCCGGCATAGCACAAATAGAGCTGCTATTTTTTTTTTTTATTCCTTCCTTTAGCTTAACATTTATTCCTGCTATTGTTGTCCTTAGAAGGATAAATAGGGCTGCATCTTGCTAGCAAGTTTCTCCAAATACATTAGACGAAAGAATAAATAATGTGACGTTAGGCTGTGCAGACTAAATATATAATATTGAGATAGTCAAGCAAAGGACGTGATAATGTGCTGTTCATTATACAGGTGCACCAGTGCTCACTACAGGATAAAATTAGATTGACTCATCTGTAGGCCATGTACCTTATACTGCTCAGAACTGGCAGAGATTTTCTTCTGTCTGTACTGGTGAAACAGGAGCGTGTCAGTCACAGCCCTGCACTCCAAATAAAGGTTTTCATGGTCACACTCTATTGCACAGTATAAGGCACGAAGGATCCTGGTCATCACAGCTTTGGTACCACATGTGAAGACATCTTTTCCATTTCCACTTTTTAAATGCCATAGGTTTCTCTTGCCCCTGCTCTCAAAGAAGGTAGAAGATGTGCAACGTGCGAAAAGATACGAAACACGCGATAGACAACCTGATAGACAGGCTGGTGTGTCAAGCATTACCCAGGTTACTTGCTCTAGAATATCTGAAGGTGCGTTCAGTGATGCCGAGTGACTCTCGGAAGTGGTGATGCTCCGATAGGCAAAACCATCTCGCACAAACAATCAGTTTGCCGCTGCAGCAACTTGTGCTGCATTTCAGACAGCGGGACAGCCTGAGCGCTCAGTGTGGCTCTGTGTTTCCGATTTCCCTTGATACCTGCATACCCACTTTGCCCCCTTACAGCCACTGTTCTTGAGACACTCGTGCCACACAACCTAGCTATAAAATGTCTTGTGCCTCAGAGAATGCATCCCTTAAGTACTTTTCTCTTTGCAAGTGGATTTGCTGTCTGAAGCTGCCTTTCTAGCCACCCACCCCTATTGTTATTTCCATTAAAATGCTGGAAGCCTAATCTTGCATTATCATCCAGTCTAGAAGCTCTCTAAATGAATTCTGATGGTGAAGAAAAAAAAGGTGCCGATATAGACAAGAAGAGGTTAGAAGTGTCTCTTACGCTTCGTGCGGGAAACGAAGAGATGCAAGACGCAAACTTCCATGGAAACTCCCATGTGTTTGTTTAAGTCCCCCAGAGACAGGGCTCCATAAGAGCCTGTGGTGCCATTTTGGCTGCCTGGGTTATCTCCCCGGGTGGCTCACCTGCAGGAAAGGCTCTTGAGTGGGTACCCTCTGGGTATATCTGCCGACTGGTCTCTCTCTGGATGACAGGTGCTTCCCCTTCTTCATTTTAGTGAGCTTAGTTCTTACCCAGTGTCCAGTCTCCCATTCTTGAGCCATTTCCAAGTTCAGCCACCGCGCTGAATGTTGCTGCAGCTAATTACGGTCACTACAGCTAATTATGGGCTGACCATCAAGCCCTGCCATCCCGTCCCCACAGGACCAGTTGGCCAGATCATTTCTGTGAGGCAGCATGCAAAGCCGTGGCAGGCTGTGCTCTTCATCTCGGGTACCTTCGCAGAGCCAGAGCCATCTTTTCCTCTGTCCATAAGCAGCAGCTATGGGTAACTTACATCTTCTTTGCTTGTTTGTTGACTGCTGCCAGCAAAAAGACATTGCTGTTGCTATATGAGGATTCCATATGGCATGAAACACCCTCCATGTCCTTAAACACAGAGGGGGGATGCAGAGCAGATTAGAGAGGCTTAGGAGAGCAGCGTTACAGCATCACGAACACCAGTCCTGTCATACAGCGCCCAGTGGGACGCCTCTCGAGTGGGAGTGAAGCGAGATAAAGTAGAAAAGGCATTTTAAGGGATGCTGCAGAATGAAAGTCTTTTGCTTGGCTTGGATTAGTCGCCCCGAACAGCCGGGAGCCCAGCTAGAAGATGCGAGCGGAGGCTGGAAGCGCACGGGGACTGGGCAAGAGGATGGGCCGAGATGGGAGCCAGTGTGGGGAGGTGTGGATGCTGTGAAAAAAACAAAATTCACCAATACTAACAAGTGGAAAAGGCGAGCTTGTGTGGCAAGGAATGAGGCAAAGGTGGGAAGTGATAAAACCCTTGAGGTAGTGATAGGCAGGTGGAGCTTCAGAGCATCATAAGACATCAGCAGCGTAGGAAATGCAGGAGAAAATTCCAGTCCCACAGCAAGGTGGGCACCATCCATCTTCAAACATCAGCGGCAGTCCTACCTCTGTTCCAGTACTGGGATGGAGAAAGCTTTCCAGGGCAGCGAATGCTACTGAAGAAACAGAAAACCAGTCACTTGTTTGCATTAAACTTGTTGGAGCTTGGTATCTTTGGAATCCCCTTTTTTTTTTTTACCCCCAGTTAGATGAAATTTATCACAGACTTCAAAAGTTATGGAAATGGCCCAAAAGACAGGCTGGCCATGCAGTTGCAGACTTCTCTTTCCTTAGGAAATCAGCTTAAAAACCCTAATGACTGGAGAAATGGCCTCCCAGCATATTGTTTGGTGGCCATTTACATTTCAAGGTCTCTGTCTCTCCAGTGAGAGAGGATGTCTGAATCCTTCCTTTCTCATGATTAAAGCTGATGAGCTGGAGGCTGATTTTTAAGGTGCCCCTTTCTATTGATCTGGAATGCCACTTTAGAGGTTAGAATTAATAATATTAGATTTTAATCAATTCAGATTTGGTCATGGATGCTACTTTCAGCTAGAGGAATTGAGTTAGCTGCCTCTTGGCTTTTTCCTGTTTATATTTTAACTGCATTGTGCAAGATTAACTGTAGCATGTTCGTTTCAGACAGAATTAGTCATTTACTTTATGAAGAAACCTTCAGCATGTAGTCACCCCACCCATATTCAGCCAAGCAGGTAAGCACATACTGAAGTCCACAATTAAAATCCTTAATTAAATCCTTGAATTAAGCACTTACTTAAATGCTCTGCTAAAGAGGGATATAATCTCCAACATACTTAAGATAAAGTGTGTGTTTAAGTGCTGTATTGAACCCGTGCTTTCGCTTCAACACAAAGCGTATTTGCGAAGAAAAAGCTGCTACAGGTGTAAGCCCACAAAAAAACAGCAATTTGACGGGGGAAGCCTTGTGTGCATTTATCAAGATAAACCACACGTCGCCCGTTCTGACAGTTTGTACCTGGAATTTTATGTCGTGTAAAAAAATCTTTGGATGTGATGTTGCCAGGCCAGCGGAACGCGATTAGGGACCGTGGCAGCGCGAGCAGCAGCGTTCAGGGCTCGGCTGCAGCTTGGAGAAAGGACAGTCCCAACCTGGATGCCTGCATGGCTTGCTGGGCTTACATCCGAGATTTGGGGCAGGTTTGGGCTCCGGGTTGACTTTGGGGGTGCACGAGGGTGGGAGACAGAAAGAAGACCTCCCCCACTCTACCAAGCACCGGAGCTGGGATGCTGCGGCGGAAAGGCGTGTTTATGGGGCAGAAGAAGAGACAGGCTTTGGCGATGCCTTCAGCGCTAGGATGGATCCTGGGTCTGAGAGGGAGGCTTGGGCTTTCTGCCAGGGTTTCTGACTGGGACAAGCTAAAGAGTTTAACTGCTTTATCTGCAAAGGCTCACAGGGTGAAGGTGATGGTTGGTTTTGGTATGAAATGGCTCTTGTTTCAGGGCAGGGATCTGCCAGCTGGCTGCTATTAAAGCTGAGTTAGGTTGGGTTTAAAGCTGAGCTTTAGTAAGCTCAGGGTTGAGTATCTTTGGTTGGTAACTGGGGCCAGGATGAGACCTGATGCCCTGGGTGCACCTGAACCTCCTCCTTCCCAGCAGAAAATCTGCCAATAACCCAGTAGCTTGGATCTGCTCCAAGAGGAGCCCAAGGAGATCCGACTGTTGGCCGGGGGGCTGCCAGAGCTACGGCAGCACATCAGCCGGGGACGTCCGGCTCTTCTGGCACCCCAGAGGCCAGGCAGCAGCCGAAAGCGGAAAGGGAAAGCAAAAGGAAGAAAAGCAGTTTTGTTTTTCAGAGAATAAGGAAAAAGGGGCAGGATCCCCCAGATCTCCTCCCCTCGACTGTCTTCAGTCCACAGGTGGGTCTGGCACTCACCCAGCTTCAGGTTGGCAGCGTCCAGTCGGACAGGAGCCGCCCGGGCAAGCTCAGTCCTGGGCCAAAAAGGAGACAGACGCATCATCGGGCCACAGTCGAGTCCTTTCCCGCAGACGGGGCTTCGCTAGACCTGGCCCGTGGTGAAACACGCCGGCAAGACTCTGCAAACATCCCTCGTTCCTGCCAGAAATGGTATTAAAAGAATAATATGAGTTGCAGTTACCATGGCATGTGCTATTCCTTCTTCGGGTCCCGGCGTCATTTAGCGCCCAGAACAGATGCTGCCCAGTCGATGAGCAACTATTCGGTATTTTGGTTTAACCTGATGGCCAGTGTGTGACTTTGGGCTTTTTTTACTGCCTGCTGTCCAAACCCAGCTCCGAAGACGAGGTTATTCGTTTCCTCACATACTTCCCTACCGCAGTCCATCACTCCAGTACCCAGGAGCGACACACGTATTAATGAATTTACCGTTGCGGAAGGGTGGGGAAAGGACTAGCTCCAGGTTTCCGATTTGGAGCTTACCTGTGCTCATTTGAAACAACCTCTCATTTTGGACCCAGGATTTGCAAGGGCCAAGACTTCTTTTTCATTTCAGTCACAGCAAACATACGATCCTATAAAACAGTAAACCATCACGAAATCAGAAAAGCCTGACTCGGTAGCCTATGGGTGTTAGCACCCCCAATCTTCACGAGAAGCGATCGCTCTGCTGGGCAGAACTTGGAAGCGTAACACATTTAACCCAGAATAAATCTGTTACATTTGAGTTTATTAACCCAAAACCCAATTCCCACTTCGGATGGTGCAATGCCGCCTGCGTACGGCGTAAGGCGTTGTCTGCAGCTTGGCTGTGACTTCGCGGAGATGAAACGGGAGCCTCACGCCGCATCCGTTCAGGCATCGGCGAATTTTTTTGCACAAAGAGAGAAAAATACGTCCGCTATTTAAACTCATTACCTGACACCCTCTAGAGGCCTGCAGCCTGCAATCGCTTCAGCACGAGCTAGTTTTATGAGAATGTTCCCACCTTGTGCTAACTCGTTTCAGCTAACGAACCCAGGAGGGCCAGCGGCACGCGTGCCCCGGGCGGGTGGCCGGGCTGTGCCCGGGCTGCCGGCACAGCGGGGAAGGCTTCATTAGTGAGACAGACACCACCCATAGGCTCAGGAAAAAAAGACTTTCAAGTCCTCGAGACGTTACCAACTCGGGGAAGGGCTCAGCAGAGAGAAAAAATGTTGTCATCCAGCCTTTTTTCTTTTGGAAATGGCAGGTAAGAAATCCAACCAAGGTGCCGGCACGGCATACGCGCTGAAAAGCTCGGCGGAGCTCGGGCTGCGGCATCCCTCGGATGTTTGCGTGCCTGTCCCTCTGCGCAGGACCCTTCGGGCTGGATCTACAGCATCCCTAAACGCCACGTGAAGTGACCCCTGGGATGCAGCTCTGGGCCCAGCTAGCTGGCACTTCGGACCCTTTTTGAGTGGTTTTTGCGAAACTCACTGGGCAGTTAAACAAAGTTTAGATGCTGTTGGATTATTTTTCCCATTGCAGCTTCTCTCACGCTCCAACTTCTTAGGTTTCAGCATATTGCAAATCTTCTCCCGGTGTCCTCTGCAGCAAAAGATGGATTATTTTAAAGCAAAGACCAGGCAAGAAAATGTAGAGTGAAAGCTCAGCTTCCACATTTAATTCAATCCCCATCATTCCCCAGGACGTGAAAATCCACGCGCAACAATCCGGTGCGGCGCCTGTAGTGTGGCTTCACGGCACAGGGTGAGAGTGGTCTCGGCTTCGCAGTTGCTCATTGCTCTTCGTGAGAGACGGCTCGAATGGTATCGACAGGCTTCAGCGCAGTTTGCACATTTACAGAGAGAGAACCCAGTAGTTTAGTTACCAGTCAGGGGCACAGGAGGTGGAGGAGCAGATCTCCCTTCCATCACACGTTTGCCATCCAGTTCAAGGTAAGTCAAATATGTCCAAGGACTTTGGCAGGGACACGGCAGAATTTACTTTCCTCCATCCCAATGCGTCATGGTCAGAAAATTCATGCCTAATCCTGCAGGCACCATATTTCTGGACATGCCTGAGGCAATTTGGAGCTGCACGGCCCGGCGGGATCTGAGACCTCGTGATCGCTGAGGCTCCCAGAGTAGGCATGTCCCAAATGAATCTGTCTGCGGGCTCAGCCTGTGCCGAACCGCAGCTCACAGCATCAGGGTCCGCCCCGAGCCCGAGAATGACCGACGAGTCCCCACCGGTGGCATCCCCCGCTTTCCGCCTGGCCACCTGGGAGCAGGGAGACCCGAACGAGTCCCTCATGGGCATGAGGGCTCGTCCACCCTTAGCCAAGGCAAGTACTGCGGCCGCTGGAAAATGGCACAGCTGCACTTCCCAAAGTGCCTGTAACTACATCTAATGCAGCCTTCTGGTCCCAAACCCACGCAGGCGGCACCCAGAGAATCTCTGACCCCTCTCAGCATATACCCTGGATAATGATACATTAAACCATACTGACCCTACCCTTCAGAATAAAAGAGCTTCTAAGCTTTGGCAATGTGAAAAGAAAAAAAACCTCACCAAGTTCATCAGGTGACTGATCAGCTTCTCCTGTTTCTGTGCTCAGGTAAAAACCACCACCGTCCAACCTGGCTGAACTAAAACTGGACATCTCCTCTCGCTGGAAGAGACCCCAGACA
>NW_010518763.1:0-1941 GCF_000687285.1 Phaethon lepturus | reverse complement strand
CCCCCCCCGCCCCCGCCGGCTGCGGCGAGGGGATGCCGAGGGAGCCCGTCACCGCAGGAACGCTTCCCCGCTGCTGCTCCGGGAAACTCGCGCCCAAGCCTGCGGCATTTACCTACGGCATAATTAAAGGGAGTGAGAAAGACAGACAGACCTCCAGGCTATCAATCAATTGAAGCGGCTCGACGCCGTTTTTCAGACCGCTCCAGAAATCCGAGATGCCTCGTGTGAATTCCCAGCTGGATTTGGATGAGCTTTGCGAGCGTGCCCTGCTTAAACACGCGGGTTTGCTGGGACCGGACGGGGACATGGGCAGGCCTGCGCCCCGCCGGCATCGCCGCTCCTCTCCCTTCCCTGCCCACCAGCAGCTTCGCTGCTGGCCGCAGGAGAGGCAGAGAAAGCAAGGAAAAGCGATTTAAATAACTGAATTCTTGTAGAAAGCAGCCTGCGGAGGGGCAGGGTTTCTTGCGCCGTGGCTGCTGGGATGAATAGGGTGGGTATTAAGGTGGCTTTGAGTCGAGGTACGGCAGCGTAGCCTTTAAGCAGAGGTAAGCTCGTAATGGAAAATGCTGTAGGAACTAGAGCCGAAATCTACTTCCCGGGATACGCCGGGGGGCTGCTTGGCGGTGCGGCAGTGCTTGCCTCCTGCCCCGCCGCTGCTGCTCCTTCTGTTAACCGGCCGAAGCAGTTAAATGGGTCGAAAAGCTGCTGTGCAAAATCCTCCCGAGCGCAGGTGAGGGTGTGCTAAGCCCTCCTACGGAATGGGCTGCAAAATTATATTGCTGCTTCAGGACTCGGCGAAAGCAGTTAAACCAAACCCAGAGGGTATTACCCAGGGCAGGTTTGTCCCCAGCCTGCCTTCGCCAGCCAGAGACAGCAGCTCCCGCTGGCAAGACAAAGCCGGTGATACTAAATTACATCCTAATTAAAATCTGACTCTGCTTTCATTCACAAGGAAAAGTCACGGGGCCGTGCGCGTAGATGGTTCATCCAGAAGTTATGAGCATTTTAATTATATGTGCATATAATATAAAGGCGTTAGATAAACACAAACCCACTTTAACAGGGCCCTTTCTGGAGCATTACTCAGGTATGGGAAGGCTCCGCCGCTTAATTAAATGTGTTTTATTTGGGTAAAAGATGGAGACTTTATACAGTTAACAGCTGCCTTACTTTATAGGGTAGTTTTCACTGTATTTTACACTTTTTAAATGTGGGAATTTATCCCTTTAAAGGAACGCTACCATGATGAAACCTCTGCCTTTAAAAGAGGTTTTGCTACGAAGAAGACCGCGCAATTCAAGCGGAGGGCAATTTTAACCCTAATTTACCCTTCCCAGCTGGACTGTTTGTCTTCTCTTTGGTACTTTGCTTTGCCAAGGCGATGACATTTCGGTTGTACTCCCCAGCTTTGGTCCCACCCGGATGCCATAGCAGGGACTGCTATATTTATCGTGCTCAAACTTCAGAGAAATCTGCACATCAAAAATAGCTCCCCTGGGATTTGAGAAGCAAATATTAAAACATCTGTATTGATGGGTTTTCCCACCAAAGTACAGCTGGAACCGAAATTACTCTTTTCCCTCTTTTCAATAGCTTTTCTAGAGCCGTCGTTTTCACACAAACGACGTTGGAAGATGGGGCTCGGTTGGAAGTGAGGAGGATTCATGCAATGCTCTCCCAGAGAACAGCAGTGCACGAGCTCCCCGAGCTGGGGCTTGTCCAGAAAACCGAGGTGGGGACTTTCTCCTCCAGCTGCTGAGGAGAAGCTCAGGGCAGCTCAGAATACCTGATGGGTGCGTACGGACATCTCCGGCTTTGCTCAGCTCTGCAGTAACCCACCGACCCGGGAAGCCCCCGGACGGGAGCGCTTGCCGGAGCATCCCTGTGACAGCCCCTTCCCTCCAGCCACGCCTGGGATTGCCGGCTCCCCTTACCAAAGCG
>NW_010518762.1:3782-4094 GCF_000687285.1 Phaethon lepturus | reverse complement strand
GTGCACGCAGGAGAAAGAGTCCAGTAAATAGACTTTCCGTAATCCTGTTTGGTGCAGTCCCAATCCCCCCGGCCCCAGCTCGCCCGGGCTGTGGCACCGGCGTGTCCCCCCCTCCGAGCCCTGGCACAGGGGTAACATCAAACCGTGCCGTGGCCACGCTCACGGGTGGGACAAGCTGTCCTGGGGCAGCCCCACACCAAGCCCCCCGCAGTGCCCTCCCCAATGGGGTTACCCCTTCCCAGCACCGCCGCGAGCTAGGGTGTCCCTGGGGCTAATTACCCAAATGGCCGGGGGCTGGCGCGGGGCGGCGCC
>NW_010518762.1:2774-3641 GCF_000687285.1 Phaethon lepturus | reverse complement strand
GGCCGGCCCCCTGCACACACAGCCACTTTCCCACCCCTTCGGCGCTCGCTCCCTCCCGCTTGCCCCTCTTCCCTTTCCCTCCTCGGCACGGGCGAGAGCCTTTCTCCACCGGCATCCCCCCTCTGCCCACGCTCGGGCCGTAAAATCACCGGGGGTTCTCTTAACGTCAATTAATTTTCAGTTACAATTAGCAACGTCCCGTTCAGCAGTGCCTGCGAAGGGGAGAGGTTTTCTCCGGCCGCTGGTGAGTACCTGGCTCTTGTCGTGCTTGTCTTCGCTCCAGGCAATGGAGGTGTATGTGGGATGGGGTCACGGGTGATTATCGGGGTAATTAAGAAGTGGGGAGCAATGGGGGCAGCCGGTGGGCTGCGCACTTGGGGCCTCGGGCTGGGGGAGCGGCTTTTGTCGCGCAAGGGGACTCTCGTCGCTGGGCTGAGACCTGGCAAGCTCACTGCATGGGTGGTATGAAGCCCTGCTGTCAGCTGGGCTCCCTGGCACCTCCAAGCCCGCTCAGGTTTTGCTGATGGGGGGACACGGCTGCACTCACACCCCTCAGGCACGGGCCAGGCGTGGGTTTTCCTTGCACCCCCAATTCCACCTTGAAACACCCCTGTTGTACCTGGGAGCGACGCACCGACATCCCCACTGGTGACACGCTGCCTTCGGTGTCCCCAGTGCCCGAGTGCCCGGGGCCGGGGGCACACGAGGGGAGGCTGGGTCTGTGTCTTGGTGAAGGCGCTGGGGTTTACCTGCTTTTTTTACTGTTAATTAATACCAGCAGGGAAGGTGCGGGTTTGTCTGCGGGTTTTTGCATCATCGCGCGGCGCTGCGGGTGTCTTCATCCGGCTGCAGGGCCCGAGGGGCTTC
>NW_010518762.1:2539-2740 GCF_000687285.1 Phaethon lepturus | reverse complement strand
TGATGCGGAGGAGGGAGGGGGGCATCTGTGCGGGACCAGAGACCCCCCCAAAAAACTGCCTTGGGAATACAACCCTCTGAAAGTTGTGATAGTCACCCTTTTGGTCGCCCCTGATCCTTAGCACTGTTGTAGCTTTGGGAGGAGGAGAAAGCTGGGGCGGGGGGATTTCACACCCGTCAGGTATGACCCCCCCTCCTCGGG
>NW_010518762.1:2205-2468 GCF_000687285.1 Phaethon lepturus | reverse complement strand
CTGACCACCCTCTCCTCCCTGCCCTACAGGATACCAGGGTGTGCTGGGGAAAGCAAACCCACAAGAGACCAAAAAACCCCAAAAGAGACCAAAAAAAAACCTCCAAGCGAGACCAAAACCCCACCAACACGAGGAACAGATGAACAGCAGGAAGGACGGGGGGGGCCAAAGCAATTCCGCAACAGTGGGGAAGGGATGAAGGCTCTGCTGGGAAGATGTGGTGAGCCGAGAGCAGGGAGGAAGATGCTGGTGGGTTGGGTTTT
>NW_010518762.1:1121-2111 GCF_000687285.1 Phaethon lepturus | reverse complement strand
GGCGCTTCCTGACTCCCTTGGCCCGCCGGCCGCTGCCAGGAGTGATCCAGAGCGGGGCAGAGGGGGTCGGATCAATCTGGCAAAGCAGAAAAATGAATGAAAATTGAATTCCCCCGGGAGAAGGGGGTGGGGGGAGCTGTTAGCCTGGCTGAGAGATAAATCAGAGCGTGCCGGAGAGGGGAGGTTGAGATGACTCCCAGCAGCGGTGGAATAATTAGGGAAACAGGTCGGAAATGCAAAGCGGTGGGACAGGGAGGGCACGGGGCTGGGGCCGTCTGTCTGCCTGTCCACACGTCCGGCTAAACTTCCCCTGTAAATCTGCCTTAGGGACCCGTTTTTCTGTGTCCCCGGGCTGGGAATTGCGCTCCGGCGCTTGCCGGGAGCTGGGGACCGCGCAGGGGGTTGGTGGCCCCTGCCCCAAGGGGCTGGGGGGCGCAGGTGGCCGGGATCGGCGGGGGCCTGGATGCGCTTAATGCACTTAAGAGCCAGCGCTTGATTTAGGGGAGAAGGGCAGGGGATGGGATTTGCCTCCCCTGTGGTGGGAAGCTGATTTCGGGGCTCGGTGGAATGCAGGGGGTAAGGCTCACTCCTGCAATGAGTGCATGCCGGTCTCTGCCCAGTGGTGCAAGCTGAGCCGGCTGGGGTTTTGCTGGTAAAATGAAGCTCTGGGGTTAAAAGCCAGCAGCTCATTGAAAAACTATCATTTTCTCCTATGGAGCCATCAGGCTTAATACATTTCTTAGGTTTTATTACTTTTATTTTTAAACAACTTTTTTTTTCTCAATTGCTGATGTGTCCCACCTGCATGTTTCCCAAGGGTTTTCCGGTTCAGGTTTTTTCGGGTGGGAAACACCTCTTCCTAGTTCGCATTTCAGCGTGGAAACGAAGGCACAGAAAGCGCACACGTGAGCCAAGGGCGGCTGAGCCCTCGGCCAGGTGAGCAGCCTTCCCTCCCCTCCCGGCGCTGCCCCGTGTGCCGCCTCGGCCGTT
>NW_010518762.1:566-919 GCF_000687285.1 Phaethon lepturus | reverse complement strand
TTCCCCCCCCCCCGGGCGCTGCCACGTGTGCCGCCTCGGCAGTTTCACCCCGCTCGGGAAGGCTCTAAGCGCCCGTTAGCCAGGCAGAGCGGGACGTCACAGCATATCGGGGCCGTTTGGCACCGTTGTCCCCACGAGCGTCTGGAAGGGCGATGCTTGAGGCACCCACTCCGGCTAACTTCAGCTGCCTGTGCCGCCTCGGCAGTTTCACCCCGCTCGGGAAGGCTCTAAGCGCCCGTTAGCCAGGCAGAGCGGGACGTCACAGCATATCGGGGCCGTTTGGCACCGTTGTCCCCACGAGCGTCTGGAAGGGCGATGCTTGAGGCACCCACTCCGGCTAACTTCAGCTGCCT
>NW_010518762.1:0-258 GCF_000687285.1 Phaethon lepturus | reverse complement strand
CCCTGCCGTTGGGACGGGCCCCAGGGCACGGGTGCGTCCCAGTGCCCCGTCGCAGCAGAGCTGCCCATGGGGGTTACTGGCTGCTGGGAAATAGCTCACGTTGGCATGGCGGCAGGGGGATGGTGATGTGCCGGTGCCTGGCGGAGCCGGGGAGGGTGCCCAGCGGCAGGAGGGACAGGGCTGGGGTTGCGTGCCCCAATGGGGGACTTGCCGTGCCCTCCCACAGAGCAGGAGAAGGTCCCTGAGCCCCGACAGCCG
>NW_010518761.1:2395-2787 GCF_000687285.1 Phaethon lepturus | reverse complement strand
ATTGTCTTTTACCAAACTATTTCTTTTCTCTGTACAACACAATATTGGAAAATGGTGCTGTTTTCTCAGTCACAGCATTTTAATGCTTTGACAGCCGGCTGAACATGAGCCGGCAGTGTGCCCAGGTGGCCAAGGCAGCCAACAGCATCTGGCCTGTATCAGAAATAGTGTGGCCATCAGGAGTAGGGAAGTGATTGGGCCCCTGTCCTCGGCACCAGTGAGGCCGCACCTCGAATACTGTGTTCACTTTTGGGCCCCTCACTCCAAGGACGTTGAGGTGCTTGAGCATGTCCAAAGAAGGGCAACGCAGGTGGTGAGGGGTCTGGAGCACAAGTCTTATGAGGAGCGGCTGAGGGAACTGGGGTTGTTTAGTCTGGAGAAGAGGAGGCTGC
>NW_010518761.1:0-2358 GCF_000687285.1 Phaethon lepturus | reverse complement strand
CTCTTCTCCCAAGTAACTAGCAATAGGACAAGAGGAAATGGCCTTAAGTTGCGCCAGGGGAGGTTTAGATTGGATATTAGGAAAAATTTCTTCACTGGGAGAATGGTCAAGCATTGGAACAGGCTGCCCAGGGAGGTGGTGGAGTCACCATCACTGGAAGTGTTCAAAAAATGTGTGGATGTGGCACTTCAGGACATGGTTTAGTGGGCATGGTGGTGTTGGGTTGATGGTTGGACTTGATGATCTTAAAGGTCCTTTCCAACCTTAATGATTCTGTGATTCTGTCTTCAGTGAGTTGCTTTGCTTTTTTCCGCTTGGGATTGACAGAATTCAGTGCCTGTCAGACTGATGAGCCAAGCACCAAGCTGAAAATATTCTGACTATCAGTAATGACATTGTAGTCTAGGGCATTTGATTAATTAATTTAGGAACTAAAGCTTTCAGTTACTGTAAGAAGAATATTTGAGGTAGCTGTTTCTCACCCCTTACAGTATATGAAATCCACATCCCACTGCTCCTCATTCAAACCTGCACTGGTACTGTCACCAAAATCGGGAATAAACTTCTTGTCACCAATGTAGCATTAAGAAGCAGGCATTCTTTTATTGCAGCACTGGATGCATGGGGGATCGCTCCACCTAACGTGCATGCCCTGAAACAAAAGTTCGTCCTGTATATACACCTTAAAGACATAAATATTCACACATTTTCTACAAAGTCTCCGCCTCCCTGCCTATCTACTACATTTACATAATGCTGGTGTTGCAAAACTACACTACGCATGCGCGGGGGTCTCGGGTGGTCGTTGGTGGTCGTTTGGGGAGTTAGTCCCCTACTCCTTTTTCCCTTTTATGGTCACGGGTCTCCTGAGGATAGTTTGTTCTCCTTGGATGTTTGCCCCTTCTGTTTGTTGTTCAGCCAAGTGATTCTTTCTTATCATCCTTGTTTGAGCACTCCTGCTAGGATGTTTCTATTCTCAAGGTTAAGACATCTTCTCTGTACACATTAATCACTCATTGGTCTTGTTAAATTCAAAGTTAATCACTGTTTGGTAAAAGAATTTCTCAACAGTACCATTACTGGAATGCCTTTGCTGCTACGCAGGGTCTAATATATACTACAGTTCCTCCCCTCCCTCAAACAATTTACTTTCCTACAAAATAAATAAAACAATGTACATGTTCAATGCCTTGCCTTTGAGAGATTTTGCTAAATGAGCCTTCTTCAAGCCACAGAAGAAGCATTTGTCTTAATTGTTACTAATAATGTTACCTTTCAGTGCTATCCAAAAAATCTCTGACCAACAGCAGGGCCCCCACACAGCACTGCTAGAAATGTTGCTAGGTAGCATTACACATGCAGGCAATTAACAGCCTATAAAAAAAGAAGGTTGATCTTTTTATTGCATTGTTGTTCAGACAGGAGAAAATTAATTTTCATTAAGATAAGACCTTTCCACTCATTCTCAACCCTAAATCTGGTTAGAGGAATGCAAAGTGTTTTCTATATTTATGTATTCCAATTAAACAAAATTGGGTAACACAAATAGGAAACTTGAACAAGTTGCACTGAAGTTAGGGGGCTGCTGCTACACTTTCTTCACCATGCAGTCAATCAATGGTGTTTAACAGAAAACTTGAAGGATGTAAGACATTATACAGAAGTCAGACTGAAAAAAAATCCCTGTTCTAAGCTCTCCCCAACTTAAGTTATCTCACCAGTGTTGTCCATATATTTGAACAGAGTACCCGATACAGACTTGGTCCCAAAGCAGTTGCCATTTCCTTCCAGTGTATGTCGTTTCTCTGTTTAGTTAATGTTGCTCTCTGTAGCATGATACTTTAGTAAAGCTGCACAGAAAAGCATTTTAAAGGGAAGCAACAAGCTTGACATAAACAGTAGAAGTGAGATCCCAGATAAACAGCAACAAGGAAAAAAACAATGATTAAAGTTGGGAGAGGTTATTAAATTCTCCAGTATTCACTTTGTGCCCAACATGTATTTATTTTTTGAAATTCCACCTTTTCAAAAATAAAGACTTGCATGCTTCTTGCTGGAACAAGATTGTAGCCCATGTAAGAGGAGAAATTTAGCTAGAGTGAGACCTGTGCTGCTTTGATATGAAAGCGAAAAGGCATTTCCTTACTTTTCATGGACTCTTAAATGGTCATTTTGTTTTAGAGTAAGTCTCACCCGGCAGAAGACCATTAAGCCCCAAAGCACAGAAGATTCTCAATGCAATGGCATGAAGGGCCCCTACCGGCCACATACAGTGAATGCCTAACGGAGGATCAGAGGTAAGATCAGCCTTTCTGTTCTTCCTGGGGAGCTGCCCACTGGAAAGTGGAGCAACGATTT
>NW_010518760.1:5906-6250 GCF_000687285.1 Phaethon lepturus | reverse complement strand
GCGGCTCGGCGCTGCCTCTAGATGCCGGCAACAGATTTTTCACCTGCAGTTTGAGCTCATATTTGCAAACCCTCCTCGCCCTTCCCGGGGGGAATTGGAGCTCTTTGCTCCCTTTAAGGTGCTCTGGCTCCCTTGAACAGCCGCAAAGTCTGAGGGAAACATTTGGGGGGTGTCCTGTGAGTGCCCGTTGCTTAGTACCTCGCAGCTCAGCCTCCCCAAAACGGGCGCGGTGAGGAGCGGGGCGGGTCCGGCCGGACGGCAGATGTTGCGCGCCGCATCCAAGAGCGCTCGCATCTGCAGCTGGAATAAATGGCTGGGCGGGGGAAGGATGCCAGCCCGCCTCC
>NW_010518760.1:5622-5864 GCF_000687285.1 Phaethon lepturus | reverse complement strand
CTTGTTAAAGTCTGGGATTTGAGACGCTCGTTAGTGGCCAAGCCGGCAGCGTTGTGTAACGTGATGTAAGGCGCCGTGAGCCAGGGCTCTCTCTGCCTCAATCTTTCCAAAGCGCTGGAGCGCGGTTGTGTCCAGCCGATAAGGGCGCAGGAGGAAGAGCCGCTCTGTGCCAAGGAGCTGGGAGGAGGAAACCCAGCTTTAGAGAAGCAGCTTTAATCAGTTTTTTTTAAGGAAGCACCTGC
>NW_010518760.1:5082-5385 GCF_000687285.1 Phaethon lepturus | reverse complement strand
CATGCGTCTCGGCGGGCAGCGATCGGCGGCTGTCAGTTGGTGGGGCTGGTTTCACCCCTAACCACCGTGCAGTGCCAGGAGACCCACGGACGGCTGTTTGTCTCGACCGTGAAGGGTCTTGCAGTGTCAACAGCTTCCAGTTGGCCCGTAGAGCCCTGAAACGGGGTTAAAGAGTGGCATCGGGAGGCTCAGGCTGCTCCAAAATGGGGATGTTTTGGGGTTTTTGCAGAGAAGAGGAGAGACAGGGATGTGGTGGGGCAGGTGGTGTGGGGTGCAGGCAGGGCCGCGCCGGGGCTTGGCCGG
>NW_010518760.1:0-4686 GCF_000687285.1 Phaethon lepturus | reverse complement strand
CGGTGGGGTAGGGTGGAGAGCGCCTGGCATGGCACGAGTAACCCCCTCGGCCTCAGCGCTGCTGCCCGCTCCCCACGCTGGCTGCTTTCATGCAAGGTAATCCTCTAAAATTAGAAATCCCTCAAGGTTCCATCACTGCACTGCCCAAATGCAACCGACAGTGCCTCTTCCCAGCTTCCTTTTTTTGATGTTTAAATTTTACAAAATAAGCTTTAAATGCAGAAAGGAGGCATCCTAGGGCAGGACACCAGGCCCACGTCACGTAGGGACACGGTGATTCACAGCAGAAGCCAGTCCCTGCTCTGGGGACCGGGCAATTGGAATAGAAAATGAAGGGAGACAGCAGGAACCGAGGCGCAAACCGGTGGCCCCGAGCCTTGGGGCAGAGCCCGGCTGCGCTGGTGCGCTTGGGGTTTGCCGTCCCCGGGGCGGCAGGCACCACTGGTCCCGCCTGACGGAGCCGTAGGGACACGGTGATTCACAGCAGAAGCCAGTCCCTGCTCTGGGGACCGGGCAATTGGAATAGAAAATGAAGGGAGACAGCAGGAACCGAGGCGCAAACCGGTGGCCCCGAGCCTTGGGGCAGAGCCCGGCTGCGCTGGTGCGCTTGGGGTTTGCCGTCCCCGGGGCGGCAGGCACCACTGGTCCCGCCTGACGGAGCTGCTCTGCTCTTGCCCTTGTAGTTGGTGACAAGGTGCCGGCGGACATCCGGATCATCGAAGTCCGGTCCACCACGCTGCGGGTCGACCAGTCCATCCTCACAGGTGCGTGCAGGCGTGATGGGGGGGAGGCGGCTGCTGAAGGCAGAGCTTTCCCTCTGCCATCTGCCCCGAGCCAAATTTTGGGGCTGACGCTGGGCTAAGCGCTTTGCTGGGATGGGAAATGGGTGGGAGAATGAGATTGAGGACCTGGGGAGGTCCCAGCATCATCTCAAAGTCATGGCACAGGCAAGATGCACCCGGTACTTGGGCATCCCTCCTGCAAAAGGTGAAGCTGTCCCGTCGGGCTTCACAAGGGGCTGCTCGGTCCCTGCCCACGCCTGCCGGGCGCAGCCGGTGCACGACGACTGCTGGTGCGCAAGGGATGCCGCACGACTTCAGGGAGAGGTGACAATATTTTGGGCTTTTTCTTAAGCACTGGAAAAGCCCTTAAAGCTGATAATCTATGATATTTCAAAAATTCTCCCTCTGCTCTCAGGGAATGCCAGTGAATGATCAGACAACAGAAGAGGCTTCCGGTATTTCAGCTCTCTTGCATGGTTTTGTAAAGATATCGAGTTAGGAGACGGCAGCAGGGGAAGAAAATCGATCAGAAAAAATGTTGAAAACATTGGGAAAGGAGCCCAGTCTCCTTGAAAAGTGGCTTTGCATTAACTTATCTCTCCAAGGGCAGAAGGGCAAATCTGCAAACAAAATACAAACCTTCAGCAGAAGGGCTTTGGGCATCTGTCCTATTGTGCTACCCTACAAACTTCATGTGACCACGCAAACCTGCGCAGCTCGCCGCCGCTAGCGATCCACACAGGTCGTTTTTCTGTAGCCCTCATATTCAGAGCGCCTTGGCCCAGCTCTGACATCCCTGTGATGGATGGTTTGGTGGCAAAGTGCTGCTTTGGGGGGTTGTGACGCAGGCTCATGACAGCATTGAGCAGAAGCTGGAGAGGAAACGTGGGTGGTTCATCTTCCCCCTCTTGTCTTGGCAGGGGAGTCTGTGTCGGTGATCAAACATGCTGACCCCATCCCCGACCCCCGGGCTGTCAACCAGGACAAGAAGAACATGCTTTTCTCCGTAAGTCCTTTATGCCTGTCCCCACCTCTCCTGTGGTTTTGCAAAGAGCCGCCAAGTGAAGAGGCTGATGGACGTGGGAGATCTCTGAGCAGTGAAAGGAAGTGGATGCACGAGAAAGACCCGAATCCATAAAAAGAGCCCCAAATCCATAAAAATGGGACCCGCTTCCATGGGATTTCTTTTGGGTTGTGACACATGATGCCCTTAAAAGCTATTGCAAGTTTGGGTCTCCTCCTTGCTCATGCCCCTCCCCAGCAGAAGTCAAGTCCTCGAGGAGCAAGAGAGCTCTCTGGAGAGGTCTCCCACTGCTTTAGGGTGGGTTTGTATAAAAGCCCAGAATGTCTCATTTTCCCCTTAACCAAGATCTCATGTTTTCTTTCCACAACAAGTGACCCCTTTCCCCGCTGAGGCCGAGACGTTTCATGCTCACGTATCTACTCTGGCCCCTTTCTTCCCTCCCAGGGCACCAACATTGCAGCTGGGAAGGCTGTAGGGGTTGTCATTGCAACAGGGGTGTACACCGAGATTGGGAAGATCCGAAACCAGATGGTGGAGACTGAGCCCGAGAAGACCCCCTTGCAGCAGAAGCTGGATGAGTTCAGCCAGCAGCTCTCCAAAGTGATCTTCCTGGTGTGCATCGCCGTCTGGGTCATCAACGTCAGCCACTTCAGCGACCCTGTCCACGGTGGCTCCTGGTTTCGGGGGGCCATCTACTATTTCAAGATTTCGGTGGCACTGGCGGTGGCTGCCATTCCCGAGGGCCTCCCAGCCGTCATCACCACCTGCTTGGCGCTGGGCACACGCCGCATGGCCAAGAAGAACGCCATCGTCCGGAGCCTGCCCTCGGTGGAGACCCTGGGCTGCACCTCCGTCATCTGCTCCGACAAGACTGGCACCCTCACCACCAACCAGATGTCCGTCTGCCGGGTGAGTGCCGGGGGCGTTTTGGGGTGCAGGGGGGACGCTCGGTAAGCCCCCTGAGCACGCTGCGTCACTCCATTCCCATCTTGGGGTACCAGGCTTTGCTGTCCTCACCAGACTTGTGTCATATTAGGGATCTGAAGGTGAGCATGGAAGGTGGTTTGCAGGAAGCCCTGGGCTTCCTCTCTGCCCAGCCAGGGTCAGTAAGGTTTATGGCTTCTCTTGGCATGGTTGTAATTAGGAAACTCGCTTTCATGAGCACACCAGTTTGGAGGTGCTGTGTTGCAGACTTATGTCAGGTCTCTCTCTCCAGAGAGCATTTCCTCCTGTTGGGATGTGGTGTTGAGGCAGAGCTCCTGGAGACACCGATGCAATCAGCCTCCTCTGCTCTCTTGCCCATTTTCCCCTTGTTTTTAACCAAACCAATGAGAAATCCCGGACCGTCCTCAAAAATACAAAGCCTGGACCTGTGAGGCCAAAACTTGGAGGGTCAGTGCAACGTGTGGGTCCAGCTGTCCATGACGAGCTCGCGCAGAAATCCAGAGGTTAAGAGACGACGCCCGTGACCTGGTGAAACAGTGCTTCGGTGACCTGTCCTTGCCTGGCGGAAGGTCTGCTGTCAGCAGTTGCGTGCAGCTACACTTGGACTGAAAAGAATTTCTGATGGAGGGAGTGGGGTGGTTTGGCGAGGAGATTGAAGGCTCCTGGTCTACCAGAGGGCTTTGCTTCCACGTTCCTGGCTGTATGGAGAGGTGACTTGTTAGGAAAGCCTGGACTGTCTGAGTACTTCTCAGTTTGCCCATTAATCCTCAAGTCTCAGGAAAGCTTTTTTTTCATGGCCTTGACATGTTGGTTTTATAGGAGAACCTTGGAAAATGTGTTGCTGTGGGGAAAAATGGACCTGGCCACCATCCCGCCTCTCAGGTAGCGTGGTGGGAAGCCGTGACCGTGCTGCAAATTGGCCGTGGACTTTGACCACTGGCTTGCTCAGCACAAACTACAGATGACTGGAAACATCTGATATTTCTGCCCTGTAAATGATTTAAAACGAGACACTGCTGGAACGAGGCAGTGACCAAGCTGCCCACATCTCGCACGAGGAGGAGGTTCCCACCGTCCGTTTTTTGCCCCGGTGATGCAGGGAAGCGCGTAAAGGGTGACCCAGCGTCTGGGGTCATTTTAGCTCTGCAGACTGCAGAGGGAGAGGTAGGACATGACCATGCCTTCCCCGAACCACTTCCTACCGGAGGATCTACTCCTTGAACTGGGGCAGAAGTGCCACCGTCTCCCACAGCATGGTGCGGTCGGGAGAGGCAGGATTAGCGATGCTGAGACAGGGAGAGGACGGGAGGAGGACAGAGTAGGGCAGCAGCGCTCATGAGGTTTTTAGCATGTCAGCCCCAACTTGGCCCAAGTTAAAATTTGCAAGGCGATACATTTTGGGGGGGGAATCAATTCAAAATTCAATGTATCCCTCCACCCTATCTCCCCACAACCCCCTTCCAATATCCGTGTTATTCACTTGGCTGAATCCTGACTGCCAGGGTGCGATACCGAGAGCCGGGCTGGCCTCAGGACGCACCGACACGGCCGTTAATGTTTAACGGGTGGGGATTCCCGCGCTGACGCAGGCAGCACGGAGGCTGCCAGCAGCTCTGCCAAGCGGCGGGTGGGTAAATATTTGCACTGGGCAGCCCTTGACGTGTCCTGGACGCGCTCCCGTACCGAGCGGCCGGCTCAGCCGTGGGGGTGAAAAAGCCACGAAAGCCTATCGATAACCTGGAAAAATGTATTAATTGAGCACGATTTAATTAATTCACGCATTTAATTTGGGTGAGTGCAGCTGCTCATCCACAGGGTATGCTGCTGAGTGGTACTTGCCCTTTATGTCTCGCTGCCGGCATCAGGTCTGTAGAGCTGTCAAGTGACTCTTGAAAGGCTTCGAGTCGGTTTGAAAACACTCTCGGTCGTTTTTTA
>NW_010518759.1:887-1504 GCF_000687285.1 Phaethon lepturus | reverse complement strand
GGCCCCCCCCGTGGGCCCCCGGGGATCCAGCCAGAGGGGTGCTGGGGTGAGGGACCACCAGCCCCAGGGTGGCAGGGACACTGTGCCGCCCTGCGTGGCCGGGGAGAAAATACACCCAGGTCTCTCACAAGCACCCAGCGGCTCCCTCCTTCTCCAGCACAAAAAGCCCAAACTGAGTGAAAGCCGTTCCGCTTGCCGCTGTCCCCGCTGGCCTGCAGATTTAGGCTGGGTTTTGATTTTTTTATAGTTTATCTTTTCCAGCGCTGCTCTGCGCCAGCTCCTGATGATGTCCCACCCCAGGAGGGCGAAGGGGAGCCCGTCACGCACCGCGGCAGAGGAGGTGAGGCCGCCCGGCTGCAACCAAACACAGCCAGACCGAAAGGGCCAGGAACTTGCTCCCAGGTGCCTGGGGGGGTCCCGAAATGTGAGCTGTGGACAGGGGAAAGCAGGAAGCTCTGGAAGCCAGCGGCCAGGACCGCGTCCGGGAGGGCCGGGGTGCGTCACGGCCCCGGGCAGGCATAGCCGTGTTGGCCAGTGCAAAAGACATTGGCCATTACAAATGCCATTGGCCATTGCAGATGGTGCTGGCCACCGCAAAAGCTGTTGGCGATCGCTAA
>NW_010518759.1:401-730 GCF_000687285.1 Phaethon lepturus | reverse complement strand
GAGGGCATTGGCCACTGCAGAAGGCGTTGGCTACTGCAGAAGGCGTTGGCCACTGCAGAAGGTATTGGCCATTGCAGAAGGCATTGGCCATTGGAGAAGGCGTTGGCCACTGCAGAAGGCGTTGGTCCTTGCCTTTGCAGCCTGGGGATGCCGGCGGGCAGCCAGCGAACACCAGGGGCTGCGGTATCCCAGCACCGCGCTACTCCTCCAGCACCGAGCTCCAGCACCATCCCTGCTCTCAGCGCTGCGGGAAAGAGCAGAGAGCGAGAGCTGCGCGTGGCCGGAGCCGACACCAGGTATGGCCGATCCGTCCCGGCTTGCCTGCTTTT
>NW_010518759.1:0-218 GCF_000687285.1 Phaethon lepturus | reverse complement strand
AGCCTCTCTTATTTATATGCATCTTTTGCACCAAGCCGTTTTATAATAGACTGTGGAGCGGCACTCCAGCGCCGGGCTGGCTGATATATATCGTACAGGACAGAAAATACAAATAAAGGGTGAAGGGTAGGAACCGCATCGCTCCCGGCGCACGCCGCCGTGCCCGCCTCGCTCTGCGGCGCTGCCTTGGGTGCGCCGGCGCTGAATCAAGATTGCCC
>NW_010518758.1:0-39980 GCF_000687285.1 Phaethon lepturus | reverse complement strand
CCGGCTTCTCATGGCGCAGAGCTGTGAGGGCTCCGCGCACGCCCGCGCTCTGCTCCTCCGCGGTGTCCTGCCCCGCACTGCGCTGGTCAGGTTGCCATCGTACTGCGCGCAGCCCTCCCCAGTGGACGATGCAGTTTTGCACTGTCCCGTTCTGGGGTGATTCCACCATCTGTACACACGGACTGCATGGCCCCTGTGGGGAGCCCAGCCCCACGCTGTGCTGGGTGGTGGGCTGCCTCTCTCTGCCGTGTGCTGCGGCACTATGGGGCAGCACAGGGCCTGTCTGATGTTGCCCGAGTGGCCCCCAGCACAATCTTCCTGCCACAGAGCAGTGAGTCCTCACTGCCTCCCCTGTCACACCCTCAGGGAAGGCTTGGTGCTCTTGAGCAACCCTTCGTTGTCCTGGTCCTGTCCCCCAGCTTCTCCCTGGGGAGCAGTTGAGTGCTCTCCCTTTCCTGTTTGCGTGGGGAAGGTCCTACTGTCTGTCATATGCTCTCCCATCCAGCTGGGAAGTTCTAATGCTCTGACATCCATGCCCCATGGAGGTCTCCTACTCTTCTGGTGTCCAGGGCAATCTGCATATTTGGCTCCACGCTGAACAAAATGGTGACGAGACTGACACACCCTACCCCCTCCCCGTTCATTTCTGTGCTTGTATTGGGAATACTAGTCCTCCATGCTGGCAAAGGGCTACCCAAGTGATGCAGAAGGTAGCCCAGAGGAGCAAAGTGCTCCAGTCAATTTTATGTCCCTGACACAAAGAGAAATGCTTGCAGGAACTGGCAGCCTGGCCTCCATCCTGTGCTGGAGATCCAGAAGCTGTCTGGTTGCAGCTGGGGTGTCCGCAGTGGTGTTCTTGCTTTTTGCACTTTATCCTTTTCTCCATCTTTTGGTTGTTCAGCTTCCAGCTCATTCTGTTAATCTTCCTTTGCTGCCTCTTCAGTTACTGCTTGGTAATTTATCATAACTTGCACTTCTGTATATTTTAATTATCACTGGGACTTTTTCAGATACTTGTATGGTTTGTGTATCGTATTGTCCAAAGCACGTATTTTCTTTTTGACAGCTTATTGGGAATGAGAGTAAACAATGTTTATGATGTGGATAATAAGACGTATCTTATTCGCCTTCAAAAGTAAGAACTTCTTGAAATTTCTTTATGCTGTTACTGTACATTTCTGTTGACAAGCGTGTGGCTTTTCTGACTAGTTTTCAGTGAAATTCTATTGTTCTTTGATATAAAATGCAGTAATTTTTACCCAGGAAGTTCTTGGGAAATAGCATATGAAGTGTGGAATACTGTAGAAAATAAGCAAAAGGCCAAAGATGTTAGTGTAAAAACACACAATTGTCATTGTTTTTTTTTGTGGGGAGGGAAGGGAGGAGTTGGAGGAATACAGAGCAACACTTAGTAAGTGTTGTAAGTGTAAGTAAGTAAGCCAAATGTGTGGTAGGGCTCATGTCATGTCACTAACCTGACCACTCCAGTGGTGTCTGAGATGGACCCTTGCTCGTCTGCTTGCCTCCACTTGTCTTGGACAATTTTTAACTCCATTGCTTGCCAAGCATTTTGCTTGGCCACACTGTTTGTAAACTTAAAAAGTGGATGTCCTTTCACTGTCAGCAGCACTATTTGATAGGCATTACCAGTTTTGGCAACAGCGCTTTCTGTAGATGGCGTGCCGCTGGTTTGTGGTGCTTTGGTCTCATTCCAGTGCAAACTGGCATGTGGTATTGGGGGGGCTGCTCATGTGCCAAGTGGTGAGTCTTTATTTTGTTAACAGACCAGACTGCAAGGCTACGCTGCTGCTTGAATCTGGTATACGCATTCACACGACGGAGTTTGAGTGGCCGAAAAACATGATGCCGTCTGGTTTTGCAATGAAGGTAAACTAACCTATAATTTCTTTTTAATAAGGTGGCTGGATATCAGAAAGCAATATTTATGTTCTGTCCTTGGAGACAGAAGAAAATAGTGGAAGGATTTGCCTGGTGGATCCTGATCCAGCAGGTGACTGAAAACAAGGGAAGAGCAAATGTAGACCTGGGATCAACGTTGTTGATGTTCAGTGCCTGAAACAATGAAAATTTAAATTTATGAAGACTAATAATAACCTGCTGGACATTTTCTGGGATACTCAGACCTTTTGGAATTTTACTCCAGCAAAGTCCTTGTCATTCCACCTGGGTTGTCCAAGTTTTTAGGCCCTGGATGCAGCACCCTATGTTAATAGAGTGCTGCTGGACTTGGAGGGTTCAGATCTTGCTGCAAGCTGTTAGGCTGTGTTTCTGCAGGTAGATCTGCAGGGATGCAACTTGAGTGCTGACGCATACAGGTCTGCTTAGCCCATCACCTCTGGATGCAGCCTCATTGAAATGACTTGGCAAAGATTCTCCAGGGTGGCTTTCCATGTCATATATGGATGCAGGATTAATCCCAGTTCTCTTTGTAAAATAAATCCTTTGAATTTTAACTAGCTGCTCACTTGTTGAGCTAAACAAATACCAGTTTTGAATGGCAAAAATGGCTTAATGTTAAAAATCTGGGTTTGTTACATTAACTATAAATATCAAGGTACTATTTTGCTAAGAACTGTCTTGTGTCTGTGTTACCAAGATTAGCATTTTTACCCTTATGGTATTTGTATTAAGTAAGAAGTGGTCAGTGTCACAGGAGGGATCTACAGCTAAGAATGTATTTCGTTGTAAAATGTCACAAGCAGGTCTGTTTGCATCATCTCACAGACATTTTCTCCATTATTGACAGTGCCGTAAGCATTTAAAGACCAGAAGACTTGTCAGTGTAAAACAGCTGGGTATAGACAGAATTGTGGACTTCCAGTTTGGAAGTGATGAAGCTGCATATCACCTGATCATTGAGCTGTACGACAGGGTGAGTGCAAAGCTCCAAACGTGTCCTCTGTAAGCCAGCATGTGAGTATGGCCTTTGCTGATGGTCCCCTGTGGTGTGCTCACAGGGTAACATTGTCCTGACAGACCACGAATATGTCATTTTAAACATTCTGAGGTTTCGCATGGATGAAGCGGATGATGTCAGATTTGCGGTTCGGGAACGATACCCAGTCAACAGTGCAAAAGCACCTGCACCTCTGCCAACCTTGGAAAGGTAATTGCTTTTAGATGGTGTATGTATTGGAATAAACCCAAATTACCCGCAACTGTGAAAGGCAGCATGCCTTTGGGTAGTCTTTTCACATCTTACAGGCCATTTGGCACTTCTTTTTTTAAAACTGAAAATGTTTTGTAGCTTCTGAGTAATACAATGTAATCTTAAATGCCAATGTTCTTTGGAATGACAACTCTCCATTATCTTTTGCAGGTTAACTGAAATAATATCAAATGCACCCAAAGGGGAACAACTGAAGAGGGTTCTTAACCCGCATCTTCGTAAGTAATTGTGATTCATTAGAAAAAAGTAATTTGGATTCATTAGAAAATGAAGTGGGGTCAACACGCATTACATTTAGATGATGCTCAAAATTAGAACAACTTCAAGCAGTGTTTTTTTTGGATGTTGTTCATGACGGTCTGCTATTATGTATGTTTGGAAAAACAATGAAAACCCTAAGCCTTCGAAAACAGAGTAGATTTTTTTGATTCCAAGCCAACTGCACAAAGAGATGAACCTTCCTGTAATCCTGCAGTGATGAGGACCTGAGAGTAGCTCTGCTGGAGCTCTGACTTGATGTGTTTTGTCCAGTGTCTTGTCTTTAGTAGTACTGAATAGGAGATGTAATGGTACAGTCAGGGGAAGGATCTTGTTAGGAAGTGATTGGAGTATGTCACTGCTGCCAGTCCTGGAGCAAGGACCGATGTGGTAATACCAAGATGCTTGATAATATCCATTTGGGTGTTCTCTGGTAGCTGGACAAAGCACAGTGTGCCTCAGTTTTCCTGACCACAGAAGCAAATTTGACTTGCATGACGTGGTCGGAACAAGTTTGGTTTATGCTCCTGATTTGGCAGTGTTGATCAAGCACAGGATTGCCTGGTGGGTACCCCTGAACAGCTCAAAGCATGTGATTTGCAGACCTAAGTGTTACTTTCCCCATGTCTTGCTTTTCTTTTTTACCACCCTTGTCCCTCTTTTTGTCCACCCCGGTCTCCTCCTAAACAAACAACCTGCTGCTAATTACTTTCCCCAATTGGTCCTAGTTTTTCTATATCCATACCCAAATTTGATATTTCTCATACTGTTCTCTGGGTAACCTTGGCCTTATATAGTGTTACTGATCTGATTACTGAGGCATGGCTGGCCTGGCAATGCTCCACTCTGTAAAACATCCACAGTTCTTCCCTTCAGTTACCATGTGAGTCTTGGCTGTTTCTCGCTGCACTCTTCCTTAACCACCTGGGAAACCTGGCCATCCCTCCTGCCGCTTCACTAATTTTTGCCACTTTTCATGCTGGTAACTGTCGTGTCCAGTGGTTTCTCACACAGTGCCCTGTAGTTCCTCACATCATATGCTGTTAGCTTAACCTTGGGCCAGCGCCTGGTCATCCCCTGTCATTACCCTGCAGCCCTAACAGGCACACTGATACTTTCCTGGAAGAGTCTTTCAATCCCAGCAGTCTATGTTTTACAGACTTCCCATGACTGGTCAGCAGGCATCTTTGTTTTTTGTAGGTTGGGTTGGATTTTCCTTCCATGTTTATTTACCAAATCTCTTTTTGAACCTGTATGAACTTCTGGCATCCATGGTGTTTTTGTGGTGAGGAGTTCCACTTGCTTCCATGTCACATGAAGTCACCTCTTTTTTTTGTTCTGGAGCTCATCTCACCAGTTTTACTTGAGCCCTAGTATTGGATTTGAAGAGAAGGTGAACTGTTGCTGCCTATTTATCAACTCCACACCACACATTTTGTAAGTCTCGGTCATTTCTAGGCTAACCAGCCTACTGCATAGCCTTCCTAGTCTTTCCTTGTACAGAATCTGTTCCAAGCCTATGATGGTTCTTGTTGTCCTTCTCTGTACCTTTTCTAGCTTTACCTGTTTTGAAAAGGGGTAAGTAAAAATGTACGTAACATTCACAGTGGAAGTGCACCACGGATTTATCCTGTGGCATGATTTCCCTTGTTCTATTCATGATTCCTTTCCTAAAAATTCCCAACACACAGCTTGACTCTTTTGTGTTTGCTGACAATTGAGCTTATTGTTTCCACAGGACCATCTGTTGTTAGGTCTTGCTCCCAAATAGAAATGATCTGTTGGGCATATGCATAAATAGGATAGTCTTTCCTCATGTAGATTGTTTTCTGTTGTTTTACAGTGAGCTTGTGTCAGTTCTTTGTCTAATCGCTCACTATTGCTCGTTCTTCTCCAGTTCTTCACAGCTGGCTGTTGTCTTTGTTGCTTAGACGAATTGTGTTTCATCAGTAGGCTTTGCCCCTTGCCCTTTGTTCCCCCTTCCCGGCTCAGTTAGGTGTATGCTGATCAGTGCAGGCTCTAGAGTAAGGGCCCTGTAGAGCTCCGCTTTCCTCCCCTCCCTCCAAGCTGACAGTTTATACCTCCTCCCTGTTTCCTGTTTTTCAGCCACTTTCTAATCCAGGCAGGGGCTATCCCATTATCCAGTGGCAGCTTGTTTTCTCTGAGAGCTTTGGGGTGAGCTTTGCTAAATGCTTTCTGGAAATCCAAGTAGACCATATCTATTGGACCTCCCTTGTCTTTGTGCTTTTTAACTGTCTTGGAGAGTTATGACACAAAATACAAAACTGCTGGCTCTTCTGTGTCTAGTGCAAAGCTCACTGCTAGTTTTAGTCTTTAGGCTAAAAAGAGTTAATAGTTTTCTAGTCCCTTTTTAAAATTGCCAGTGCATTAACCTCCTTGTGCCTCTGCTGCTACAGGCAAGAGGGACATTGCAGGCTACAGTTAACAGTCTGGCATCTCCATCCTGAGTTGTTTTAAATGCCTGGCTGAGTACCACATGATCCTGAGGATTCGGTGCTGCTTGTTTTGTCTGTGGGATCCATCACCTCTTCTGACAACTGGATTTGAGGCAGATTTTCTGACATACTGCCTGCAGTGAAATGTTCCAGCCCGAGCTTCCCTGTGCCCCTACACTATGAATGAAACTCAGGACATTAATTTTCCTGCTCTTGTCATACCTGAGTGTTCCTTTTGCGTCTTGATTGTTTCTTGTACCTACTGATTCTGGCAGGGTTCGTGCTTATGATGTATCTGGAAAAGGCTTTATTATTAATCCTGATAGGTTTTTTTTTCCTTCAGATTTTCTCAAGATTAATTTTGGCCAGTGTTGCTGTGTTTTAAATTCACCTGCCAGAGTTTGGTCTCCCATTTTCCACAAGGGGCAGAACTTCAGATAACTTTTTACTTTTAACAATTTCTCCTAACCTGATGTTTAGTCATGCCAGCCTTCCTTGGATTTTTCTGACACACTGTCTAATAAGTGATATGCATTTGTTCTGTATCTCCAAAATAGCATCTCTAAATAGCCTGCAGGCATTGCCTTTTATTGATTGTCTTAATTTCTTTCCTTCTAACAAGCTGCCTTGCTTTATGTAATCTTCCTTTTTGAACTGTGAATGCCTGTAGCCCAATGTCTTGGGCTTTTGTTGTGCTGGGATGAATCTGGGTAAATTTTAGTGTCAGCCTTGTACTATGACATGACATCTATCCAGCCAGGCTGGGATGATTGAAACCTGATTTAGCTGTTCTGTGTCCTGCTTTCACAATCTCTTGGCTGTCCCTTTGCACATTAGGGTGATCATTATAGTAGCCCTAATACCATATGCATAAGATGTAGGCCTGGGTTTTCATTCCCATGGGATTGTGCTGGGGTTTCTTTCAAGTGGTTATCATCTTAATTTGATTGGACTCTTAACATCCTGCTCACCCACTCTGAGGTCACCTGCATCATTCTAAGCTTGATGCTGCACTGTCCCAGTGGTTGTCTTCCTTGCTCCATGTTTCTGTTTTGCTTGTTCTCAGTGTTCTAAGTTAAACCTGGTTTTCCGTGGCCCCATCTTGTCTTTAAGCACCTTTGTAGCAGCATGTATATCTGTTTTCATTTGCTACTTCTCTGCACCCTGTTCAAATGGAGCTGCATCTGTCGTTTGTCACTCATGTTTCACATTTGGCCTTGCTGGTTTTTTCCTAGTTCTTCATTTGAAGCTACAGAGTTTGTATGGCTTCACCCTTTGGAATACCTTATCCCAAGCCAGGCATTTTGCCACTCGTGTTGGGTTTCCTACACTCTTCAGTTCAGAACTTTCCTACGCCTTTTTAAATGTGAAGGTTTCATTCATTTTGGCCAACATGAAGCCCATCCTTCCTGTATATCCTATTCTGTGCTAGACCTTTCCCAGTTCCAGATGAACCTAAGCATCCTTAAGTTTGTAAGAACTCATCAACTGTGAGCTGAGACCCAGCTGCTCTGCCCAGCAGTGAGTGTTTCTGAGAGAGTCACCGCAGGAGTCCTGATTGCCTGCTCTTTCTGGGCTCTGCCTCCTGAATTTGGGACCACAATTCCCTCGCTATTGCCATCCTCTCTAAGGATTGACTGTAGTTTCACATCCATAGCTTGTTAAAACACTTCTTGTCATTTCAGTGTAAATACAAATTTTATTGTGAATGTTTCCACAGACGATTCTTCTTTTTTTAACAGCTTACGGAGCCACTCTTATTGAGCATTGCCTTATAGAAGCTGGATTTTCTGGTTATGTCAAAATAGATCAGCATATGGAAAGTAAAGGTATGTAGGAAATAATATTTTAAAGGCTGTACTACATATATAGTAATTTTTATGCCTGTGTAGTATTTTTTTCCAAAGAGACAAGTCATCTTTAAACCTGTAGTTCTGGCCATATGGTTATATGTTTTAATGTTTTTAGGTTGGGGACCAGCTGTGTTCACATTAAAACTCTTGAATTGTGCATATATTGGAGATAAAAGATCAGGCTCCTCCTATAGTCTAAATGGTATCTCATTATAAAACCACCTTACACATCAGGTGAACTCTGGCTAAGTAAAGGGATGTTTTACAAGGATCCTGCATTAGAAGAGTTACCATCAAAGTTTTCCTTTATCTATAGCAAACACAGTGGGAATTTGATAAAGTAGCAGCTTTACATTTATTGGGAAATGATGGATTTGGGTGTTAAAGTCAGAACAGATTTTTCTGTAGTCTTATTTTTCTTGTGTGATTTATATTTGACATAAATCAAAAGGATTTTTTACTTCCTACTGCATTATGATGCTGTAATAAATCAACTTTGTAATAAACAAGTAGCTTCTCACAGCTACTGGTTTATGCTTTGCCTCTGTAGTTTTATTTTAATAAATTGCTAGCATTTGTGTGTTTTTTTTTTCCTGAAACTTGAATTATTATTTCTTAGAAGTACCTATATAGATTTTTTAAAATTAAAAATTCCCCAAATGTAAAATGCATGCTGAAGTTCCTGTTTAAAATGAACAGTAACTGCTGTAGTGAAGCACCAGGGGTAAAGGATATCTGCTATTTTATTTTTGAGACATGCTAGGATCCTACTTAGCGTGGTTAGGTTGGACAGGTTGCTTCAGGCATTTAATTGGAAGAGCAGTTGCCTGGACCTTTTGTTGATTTGCTGTTCTGCTATGTTTATATAAAGATATCTTTCTGTTCTAGGTGTTTTAAAATATTCCTCTCCTCCCCCCTCTCTCTTTAGAAAATGTTGAGAAAGTGCTTACTGCTTTAGAGAAAGCAGAAGAATATATGACACTAACTGACAACTTCAGTGGAAAGGTGGGTCTCCATTGGGCAACTTGGTTATTGGTTATGCAGGAATTGCAGAATTAAACTGGTAGGCAGGTATTGTTCAGCACATGCTTGTTCCTGGTGTTATCAGCTACAGATTTTATCCTGTGAGCTTGGGCTCCAGGTAGTGATGGGGAATAAAAATTGCTTCCTTGCACTGGATGTGCAGCAATTAAATAATTTACAAGCAGGTTATGTAGGCCCTATGAGAATAGCACTCGTGCTTTAATAGCAGGTAACGCTGTTCTGCACAGAAACTGTGCATTTATGTGATAAGCTGTAGCATAGTCCTGAGGTTTGTAAGAGAAGTTCACCTTTTTTTCTGGAAGAAGTTGGAGTGAAGACAAGCAAGCGGTCAGGGCTTTCCTCAGTCAATCACATTGCTTCTGCCACAAGGTCTCTCTGCTAGAATGATTTACTATCTCATGCTATCAGTAGGTTAGCACCTAAAACTTGCTGCTTTGCCAAGACAAGGGGGATCCTTTTCAAAGACAAACACTGATGACATATTTATGTATTCTTTTAGGGTTATATTATCCAGAAAAGGGAGAAAAAGCCAAGTCTGGAACCAGATAAACCAGCAGAAGATATCTACACGTAAATACTTGAAGTATTTATTTCTTTTTCTACTAGTCTGCATAACATAAATTAGTTTTCAGGTGATAATATCAAATGTGTATTTTACAGATATGAGGAATTTCATCCTTTCTTGTTTTCTCAACATTCAAAATGTCCGTACTTGGAATTTGACTCATTCAATAAGGTACAGTGCTTTTGCTGATACTGTACTTAAGTGCTTTAATTGACTGATGCTAAAAAGAGTAATTAAAATATACTGAAGAAGTTGTCAGTGAAAACATAGACCTTGGAAGAGATGATTAATTTTATGGATAAATATTCTATTCAGAAAAGGCCAACTAAAACAGGGCCTTTAGGTTACTGCTGAGCAGCATTGTCTTTATTAACTCAGTTAGATCCCATAGCTGAAATACGACATGTGGCATGTGTACACGGAGGTGTGTATTGAACCTATAAGGAAGGAGGCTGTTACCAGTTCTGGTCAAACATTTTGTTAGTGGAGAGTTCAGATGCTGAGTTACCGCTGGAGGCAAGCAGTCATCAGAGTCATCACATTTATACTTTTCCAGTGACTATTTTGAAAGCTTCAGGCACCTGATTTAGTATTTCCTTGAGTGTTGTCCTTCCTGGTCCTTGACTCCTTAATACTTGAAATCATTAACTGCATGTTGTTTCTGACCTTGATCTCCAGAATTCCCATTTCACTTTCCTACCCTGCTTCTTGGCTGAATTTCTGTCATCTCCTTCACAGCACTGATATTCTAAGCAGCCTAAAACCTTCCTCCTCTTTTGTTTTAAGCACAGTGGCTGGCAGCTGGGACACCAGGAGCAGTTCTTAGGCATACCTTCTAGGTTTTTTGTGTTTGTTTTTTTTTAACTGACCTTGTTCCTTTCTTCTTATCATTGCATTTGGTAACCAGGAATTCAGGGCAGACAGGTCGATCACTGCATCATTTAATCTGAAGAGCACACTGAGTCAAACAGCAGCTTCATTTTCATCATTTCTTAGCAAAAAATGTGGGCCATAGTTTGGCCACTTACTTACTTGTGCACTGCCCCTGGTTTGCAGTGAGGCATATCCTTGAGTGTCTTGCTGAACAGATCTAATGTCGATCTCATGTGAAGGTAAAATGGAGGAAGTTACTGAAACCTGTTTTAGCATCTGTCTCCTCTTCTAGTGCTTTGCAGCCACCTCTCTTGAGCGGAACCTCCTCTTGCCTGCTTGTTGCTGGTATAAGTTAGTGCAGCTTGGAAATTCTTAAAACTGATTTTCTCTTGCAGGCGGCAGATGAGTTCTACTCCAAGCTAGAGGGACAAAAAATTGATCTGAAAGCATTGCAGCAGGTATGCACTCATCCAAGAGTGGGGCAGCTGAGGTGGCTCTCTGAGCTTCAGATGCTTCATTTGGTTCTTGTAGCCTAGGTGAGGGAGGTGTCATTTCTTATTTTTGCCATGGAAATGCTGAGTCAGTGGTGGTCAGGGATGGGTTGGTTCTGCTTGGAGTACAAGTAACAGAATTAACAAAAATATTTTGGAGACTGCATCTCTTAACGCTATTGTATTTTTCTGTGCTGGAATGCCCTATTGAATGTCTTGCAGTGATTAGGTGGTAGGATGCCATTTGCATATATATTTTTCAATCTTTCTTATTTTTGAAAGGAAAAAGAAGCATTGAAGAAGCTTGAAAATGTCCGTAGGGATCATGAGCACAGACTAGAAGCTCTTCAGCAAGCTCAGGTAAGACTGAGAGGTTTGTTTAACCAAGAAGGTACATAAAGTTTCTTGAAGAGTTGTACCTGCTGGTCTGCATTGCTATGGTCAGGGTTAGATGCCAAACTGAAGCCTTCCATTGTCACTGAGCACCCTGTAGCCCTTCATGGAGCCTAGGCCTGCCCAGTGGGACTCTGCTCCCTTGTGAGTGCTTTGTCCCTCACTTGGGACTTGCCAAAACTTGCTTGTGCCACTCTGCTTGCAGGAGTCAAGTTGGCCGTTGTCCTATGTGATCACTTCAAATGCCGTTCTTGGATTTTATCTCAATATTAACTACTACTTTTTTTTTTTTTTAAACTATTGCTGAGTGTATGTTTAGCTTCAATGGGTATAAACTTTTTTCTTTCCTTAAGGAAGCCGATAAGATAAAAGGAGAACTTATAGAAATGAACTTGGAGATTGTCGACCGAGCCATCCAGGTGGTCCGTAGTGCATTAGCCAACCAGATAGACTGGACAGAGATCGGAGCGATCGTTAAAGAAGCTCAAGCGCAGGGAGACCCCGTTGCAAGTGCAATCAAAGAATTAAAGCTTCAGACGAATCACATCACAATGCTGCTGAGGTGAGTGCATTGCAGATCACCTGTACTGAATACAAGTAGGACTGACCATGTGAGCTGTATAGGAAACTGGTATCTTTTTAGCTTGTACGTTGGTATTTACACTGTTCGGTTTTTCTTATAGCAGCATGAAGAGAACATAGTTCTATGAGCAGAGGGGGATACCTTTTTTTTTGCTTTCAAAAATAATAGTGATGTGGTTACTGTAATAGCATTTATTTTATTATTTTTAGAGTCTGTCTGACTATATTCTAAAGCATTGGAAGGTGTCCTAAAGCAGTATAGGCTCAAAGTTCCAGTCTGTCAGTCAGCAGTTAACTCTCTGTGGTTTACTCTTCTTTCATCTAAAATTCACGTGAGATCCTGCCCCTTTCAATGCTGCTGACAGCTAAGGCAGTCCAGTGAAAGGCTGATGGTTCAAGACTGCAGATGTTGTGAGCTGCAAGTTTTGATGCTGGTTCTTGTAGAAGTCCTGATGAGAGAACTGGCAGTGGGGCAGTATTTGGAGTGTCTTTAAAAACCTTATCTGACACTGTATCGGAATGCTAGAAATAAAAAAGTGAGAATTTCTTTTTTATAGCTAGAACTGTATTGTCTCTTCTCCCAGGTAACTAGCGATAGAACGAGAGGAAATGGCCTCAAGTTGCGCCAGGGGAGGTTTAGATTGGAGATTAGGAAAAATTTCTTTACTGAAAGAGTGGTCAAACATTGGAACAGGCTGCCCAGGGAGGTGGTGGAGTCACCATCACTGGAATTGTTCAAAAAACATGTAGACGTGGCACTTCAAGGCATGGTTTAGTGGGCATTGTGGTGTTGAGTTGACGGTTGGACTTGATGACCTTAAAGGTCTTTTCCAACCTTAATGATTCTATGATTCTATGAACTTCTGGTATGAAAGCTGTAATGTGGCAAAGTTAATTTATTAATTTTTTAGTTACCTCATTTTCAGAAATGTTAGTGTATAGAATAAACTTGTTTTCAGGAGTGAGTTCTGTGTTGGCAACTGTGTCATCAGTCTCTCCTCTCCATCTGTTCTTGTAGTGAGTAGTGATCACTTTGCTGGTCAAACTGTTCAGTCAGTCCACCAAGTGTTGAATCGTGCATCCTTAGTACAAAGGACTAAGGAGATGTATTTTCCTTTATGAAGAACATTATTTTATGCTGCTTCACCACCTTTTGCTACACAGACTTAGTACAGCTGTATCAAGCAGGATTTAATGTCCTAGTGAGAAGCAAATACAAATCCAGCTAGTGTGTGCTCAGCATACCTCTTTGAAAACAGTGGAGCAGATATTTTTTGAGGTTTTAAACCAGCATGTTGCTGTCCTGTTCAATGAGTCAGCACGATGATGTAACTCTTCTCTTTTCATGTGGTGATCACACATAGAATGTCTTGTGTTTTACTTTATTAAAGTAGATTTTTGGAACTGTTCTTCATTTTAAGTCTAGATTTTTCTTTAGGTTGATAGCATAGATGCGTGTCTTTTGATAGGAGAAGTTGCCTTGGAAAACATTACTTTCTTGGATTGGAAAATTTGGGCTCTTTATCTTCTGCTTTTGTTTTCTTTTTTCCCCCCAAACTTTGGCTGAGACCAAGACATAAACGAGTTCGCATGTAAGGCATCCTGGGGCCTTCCTGCAGCTGCACAGGCAAAATGGTTTAAGGGTTCCTTAGACCATTGCCAGTCTTCATGAGAGAATAGAAGAGTGAAAGGCTAAAAAATAACCAGTTCACTTAATCATATGATGTCATGTGTTTTTAGAAACCCATATGTATTATCTGAAGAGGAAGAGGAAGAGGAGGATGCTGATTTAGAGAAAGAAGAAACAGAAGAACCAAAGGGAAAAAAGAAAAAGAATAAAAACAAACAGCTGAAGAAACCTCAGAAAAACAAACCGTCATTAGTTGATGTTGATCTCAGTTTGTCTGCATATGCCAATGCCAAAAAGTAAGGTTTACAGTAAACGTGCGCTTTGGTAGTAGAAGTTTCTGTATGCTTACAGTTGTTAGTGATAATGTCATAGGAAGAGCTCTGTGTATATCTTGTTAAAAGTTAGAAATTGAAATGGGTAGCTTGCCCTGAGCTTGAAGACATGTGTTTTCTTGGTCCAAAACCAAGTATCTCACTGTTGCATAGCGGCTAGTCTCTAGCTATCACATTAATTTAATTTTGAGTACAGTTCTGCACAGTGACACATAGAAAAAAATGGCTACTTTTGCCACACATTAACCCCAACACAGTGCTCTATCTGAGGAGGGGACTGACTTCATCTGGCTGTTTTTCTCAGGTGAAAACTAAGCTGAAGAACTGGGCTAAAAAAAAAATCTCAAAACTGAATGCTAGTGGCAAATGTAGAGAACTGTGATAAGTACATTCTAAAAATGAGTGCATGTGCTGGGATTTCAGATAGAAACAAACTTGTGTTTTGCAGGTATTATGATCACAAAAGACATGCAGCTAAGAAAACTCAGAAGACAGTAGAAGCTGCAGAAAAGGTATTTTTTCTTTGTTTTTAGAAGATACTTAAAAGCACAGTCCCTGTCACTGATCAGTGGAAAATCCTAACTCGGTCTCTGTAGTCCTAATGAGACATGAAAGGTAAAAACAACCAACCAGAGTTGTTTCATTCTTGGCTCTTAAGCTGACCGAACAGAGGATTGCAGATCCCTGCTGTATAACCTGCTTTCCACCAGTAGCGTTGCGAACACATAAGGCAGGTGCTTGGTGGTGATGTTGACCAGTACTTACGGAGGCAGGAGTGGAAAATCAGTGGAAATCTGTACAGTCAAAGAGCTGATAATCTTCTCAGGGGGCAGCTATCCAGGGTGGAGATTTATGAGGATTTTAGGGCAGCTATTTCACACGTGCGTGAGGGGAATGCAGGCCGGTGAATAGCAGTATGTGGAGCCTGCACTCTGCAAAAGTTCAGAGAAATTTCCTACCAACTTTCTTACTGTTCATTTAGAAATTTTGTGATTCCTGTGCTGGTGGATTCCAATCATGCTTTCTGTCTAAATAGGCATTTAAATCGGCCGAGAAGAAGACGAAGCAGACGTTGAGGGAAGTTCAGACAGTTACCACCATTCAGAAAGCAAGAAAGGTCTATTGGCAAGTACAGTTTCATTGTCGTTGTCTAATGTACTGTGGATGTGTGCAAATTTAGAATGACTGTGTCAGGCTGAATTTTCGCTAGCTTAGAAGTGGAGCTAATGTGATTTTGAAGCACTACAATTTATACTGAGTCATCTTACAATTGCTCCTTGAAGGTGGTGGCCTGATCCTGTTAGTGCCTTTGCCTGGGAAAGTTCCTTTCAGTGGACATGGACTTGTAGTTTTTTGCTTTTAACACAGCTAGGAATATAGTCTTAGTAAAAACAGGGAACTTCACTGCTACTTTCTGGCAGCTCTGTGAAATAGTAACAGTACATTTTAAAAAAAAGCAACAACAAAAAACCAAACAAAACCCCAAATCTTTTTATAGTCTAACAACTGAATTATGAAAATAAAAATAAATAGGAGGCAGCTGGACTTTGTGGTGATGGTACTTGTTTCATCTCAAAATATCGTTGGCAGTGATGTTATATTTGTATCGTGCCTTGTTTTTATGCCCCAGGCATGTGGATGGATGTGAAACTATTTGCAGTGCCTTTTGTAAGGAGTAGATGCCAAGATGGGTATTCTTAGAGTTTGTGATGTTCTGTTAGTTCCAGGTGTTTTTTACACAATGGCTTGATGTAATTTGGCAGGTTTGAGAAGTTCCTGTGGTTCATTAGTTCTGAGAATTACCTTATTATTGCTGGAAGAGATCAACAGCAGAATGAGCTGATTGTAAAGCGGTATCTTAAACCAGGTGAGAGTCTGATTAAGCGGAATATATTGGTTTCTCTCTTATTTTCCAATTTTGTACTTGTAAAAGAATGACATGGGAAGGTCTGTCTGGTTTGTTCTGAAGTTGGGTCTTAGGTAAAAGGGGACTTTGGTGATGGTGAGTCCTGGAGACTCTGTGTGTGTTGTCCATGGAGTGCTGGGGGGTCTGCTGTGGCAGACTGGAGCCTCCAGCACTGTGGGTTATGAATAGGCTGGGTGGACTCCTATGAGGAGCAAAGGAGTTGATTCTCCCTGGGATGGACTAAAAGGCTTCTGTATCCTCTTCCAATCCTGCTCCTTTCCAGCTAATGTTAGAAACCTTCATCTTAGCTTGAGTGGTCTGTGTAGTTACCACGTGTGTGACTGATTTGAGTTGCTTCTTTTCCAGGGGACATATACGTGCATGCCGATCTGCATGGAGCCACAAGCTGTGTGATCAAGAACCCATCAGGTACCTTGTGTGCGGCTGGTGCAAGGACTTGTAGAAGTCTGGGGGCACTGTGAACTGGCAGTCTCTGCACTGCGTGTCTGAGCCCAGCCCGGTGAGCTCCCTTCCCCCTTACAGTGGTACACAGCTCCAGCAGACGTTTCCCTCAGGATGTGAGAGGCATCAGTGCTTCCAAGATCAGGTTGTCACTGGCTGCTGCTGCTTCCCAGCCATGACTGGCTGCTTGCAATTGCTCAGTTGAGCTCCTGGTGGGAAGGAGCAATGGAGACGTGCTCGCAGAGACAAGCATTAGTTACTGGCAGGGGTGGTGGTGCAGTCAGTTGCTGCTGGCCGCAGGGACTGGAGTCCTGCTGAGACTTCGGTTGGTGGCATAAGCAGTTTGAGTGCTGAGGGAGGGTGCTGATCTCAGCAGAGAAGTGTTAATGTGGTGGGATGGATCTTATGGGAGACCAGCTGGGCAAACCGTGCCTGTACCCCATTCCTGGGAGGTGGTAGAAGTTGGCCTTGTGTTGTGAGGAGCACAGTTACTGCTCCCTTGCGGAGCTGAGGAAGGAGCAGTGGCACAGCTGCCTTCAGCTTCTCTTAGGGAGCTGTGAGGAGCAGCTGCTGATGCTGCTTCTGCTCTGTCCATACTGCCTTCAAGCTTAGCCAGGTTGTGTTGTCTCTGCCCAGAGCCCCTGGAAAGCTCACACACTGGATTAGGGTGCGTGTGGAAGTTGGAGAATTTAATCTGTTATGCATGGATCTCATTCACTGATGTGTAGGGTGTTACTTTGTAGGTGAACCGATCCCTCCACGAACGCTGACAGAGGCAGGCACAATGGCCTTGTGTTATAGCGCTGCCTGGGATGCCCGTGTTGTCACCAGTGCATGGTGGGTCTCCCACAACCAGGTAAGGACACTCGTGCATGAGCTTTGCAGACATCTGAAGGAATTGGTGTGCAACTGCAGACAAAGTGTCTCTGTGTGGGAACTGGTAGATGTGGGTGAAACTTTTGTTCTCTGATACTGTTCCTTGTGGGTTCGCCCTGGCTGTGCCACTCTTAGGGCCAGGGGTGGAGGGGTAACCTCTGATATGACATGCACATGACAGAGGATATGCTGCAGGCTTGGCTTCTTACTAACAGAGGGAGAGGACTTTTATTGAAAAGTAAGTTTTCATTTTTTTTCAGTTGGACTTCTAGCTTGTGTATTAACTACAATCTTGCTGTGCTTCCAATCCACTCAAGGGTAAGGGCAGACAGATTACATTAAACTGAAGGTCACAGTGCCTTTAGTGTTCTTATTTCCTGAATAACCCAGTTACTCACACGGGACTTCTAAAACATAGTGCCAGTGTGATTGAATTGAAACATCTCTTAGGAAGATACCCTACAAAGGACAGGAAGAACCCCTTGGAAACAGAGTCCTTCTGCAAACTGTTCCCATAAGTTAAAATGCAGTTTGCTTTAACGTTGCTGTTATTACACAGCACTGTCCTTCTATGACAGATACTATTTATAGTATATCATGATTTTTTTTAGGTTTCTAAAACTGCACCTACAGGAGAATACCTCACTACTGGAAGCTTCATGATCCGAGGTGAGACACAAAGGAACAGTGTGAACTTGACTTTTGGCATTTTGTCTGAAGATGTTGTGCTGTCTTGCAGTGGCAGCCACCTGAGCTGCCCCCTCACTGTGGCAGCCAACAGATTCTGCTTTTCTCCTGAAAATCTGTCCTGAGTGGTTTAGACTGAATATCAAGCAGCTGCAGCAGCATTTCTAGCTGAGGCCCTGGGCAGAAGATCATTAGCTAAGCTGCTTTTGAGTTTCTTCTGTTCTGTTGTCATCCAAGAGAGAGAACAAGCCCCAGTGTAATTTTTTGGTAGCCTAAAGCCTCTAATAAAAATGAATTTTGAAAATACATCATGTATTTCATTAACGTAGCTGTTAAACCTCCTCATGAGTATCTGCCTTTGTTTTTCAGGGAAGAAGAATTTTCTTCCACCTTCATATCTGATGATGGGCTTTAGCTTCTTGTTTAAGGTACTGCTTTCTCCGTGCAGCTCCTGCTGGCTTTTGTAATTTGGTTTGAGCTGTAGGAGGCTTATTTTCTGGTTCTTGCTTATCAGTACATTCCCAATTACTTCTTTTCCCACTGGGACAAATCCCATAAAATGCTACTGGCTGAAGATTACTCTACTTTCATTGCCATTTTTTCCCAGTTTGCACTGTCTCCATTTAAAACAAACAGACACTGTGAACATTACTATCTCTGCTAGATTTTTATACCAGCTCTGTTTGAAGCATATGCATGTTTGGGGAGTCTGCTGGTTGTGCAGCTATGTGTGTCTCCTCACTAGCTGTACCTTCTAGGTTGTCAGACTTCGGTTTCAGTGTGCTCATTTAGTTTTCTTGCCTTTTGAATGGCAAAATGTTCAAAGGGAAAGAATGAAGCTGAGTCAGGTGCTCTCTGAATGGGCTAGCGAAGATCACTGGAGCTGGTACTGGCTTAATGTAAAGGTGCCTCTTTTGTTAGGTGGATGAAAGCTGTGTTTGGAGACACCGAGAAGAAAGGAAGATCAAAGTACAGGATGAGGATCTGGAAACGGTTTCCAGTGGTGCCAGTGAACTGGTGTCCGAAGAAGTGGAGCTGTTAGGTACAGTGGATGTGACCGGGGTGCTGTGTGCACTACTGGCAGATGGGACCGTCTGGGGTTTGGCATTTAGTTCCCTGCACTGTGTTGTGGGTTGGTTTGGTGTTTCTAATGTGAACTGAGTTTTTTCCTCACCTATGTGCCCCAGAAGGAGGAGACAGCAGTAGTGAAGAGGAAAAAGCAGAGTGTCAGGAAGCACCAGCAGATGTGGAAGCCATGTCTGAGAGTAATCGTGATGAAGGCATTGCTGACCTTCCTGCACCAGAGGGTGACTCTGAAGAGGATGATGGAGAATCTGAAGATGAAGCTGAACATCCAGAGTCAAAGAGCGAAGTGAAGGAGGAAGAGGTAAATTACCCAGATACAACAATCGACCTGTCGCATCTTCAGTCTCAAAGGTAAGTGAAGAAGCAGCTGCGCTTATCGGCAATGGGTGAACTTCTGAGGATCTCCATACCGTTAAAATGCTGTCAAGACAAGGGCTGTTATGAGTTGCCATCACTTCTTTCACTGCTCAGCTCTGCAGGCTGCCAGAGTGCAGGGCAGCAAGCCTGTACTGTGGGAATACTGCCATGCTGTGTACCATTGCCTGCCATTTTTCTGCATGGCTCTTCTTTGGGGGCTGCTTGCTTTGGAGCCCTCTCCAAAGGCATGCACACGGGGGTATCTGTCTCTCTCATCTCTGCTATTCCCTATTTTGGCCTAAGCATCCCTTGACCACCACACACTGGTTTTGCGCCTCAGGAGATGGCTGCCCCCATTTTCTTTTCAGAGCTGTTCAGGCCTGAGAAACTGGTGAGTTGTTTCTGCTCTGCTAAGCTGGTGCTGAATTACTGCTCTGCATTTGGCTGCAACATGAGCTCATCTCCCTGTTGTTCCTGGAAATGGCACTCCTTAGAGGGTGCAAAGAGACAGGATTGAGTGGGTGGAAACGGACAGCTCTGCAGGGAGTACCACAGCTGAGCATGGGAATGTTCCCATGTGCATGGGAAGCAGAGCATCGAAGGTTCCTTTAGTGTGTACTGTACCCAGGCTTTGTTGCTTGTTTGTGTGTGTGCGTGAGACAAGCTGGCAGAGATCTGAAGACTTGTTTTGTAAACTGCATCCCGGTATTGCTGCCCTTTTCCATTCACCAAAGCTGGGATTTTCAAGAACTAGAAAGCTGAAAGTGATGCAACCAAATTAGCCAATGTCTGGGCTATGGTAATGCATCCGTGGTTGAGCTGCTCTATGCCTGTTGATGAGCTCCATTTTGGTCCCCCCACAGATCGCTGCAGAAAATCCTCCCCAAAGAGGAAGAACCCAACTTGGTAAGGTACCAGCTCAGATGTTTGGCAAAGAGCAGTGTGAACCGCTGCTGGACATGGTGTTCTCTAACTGCGTTTCACTTCTTAGAGTGACAGCAAGTCCCAGGGGCGAAGGCATCTGTCTGCCAAGGAGAGAAGGTGAGAGCCTCTTTGTGTTTGCAGTGAGGTGAGTGCCTCCTCCCCACCCCCTCTCCAGGACTTGGGTGCAGGGCATGACTTGCAGCCTCCCAGTCTAGGCTGGTCCATGCCCATTGTCTGTCCTGCATTTCCCGTGTGGGTCCTGCCCAGGATGGCGGCTGCTCGTGTCCTTCAGGAGTCCTGGTTGTGAACAAACAGTTTCTTGTGTACCTGTGGGCTCGAGAGGCTTTACTGAGGAGGGGTTACTTCCAGTGTGCATGCCTCAGGTTCCCCCATAGCCCCGTGGCAGGGAAGCAGGGTGGTAATGCTGGCAGGAGAGCAGCAGCCTCTCTTGTCGCAACAAGAGGTGGTGTATCAAGTGATCGTTTTCCTTAGAGAAATGAAGAAAAAGAAGCAGCAAAGTGACTCTGAAAACTTGGAGCTGCCTGAAGAGAAGCAGAGAGAGCCAGAGACACAGCCTCCCCCTGCTCCCAACACCAATAAGGGTGTGCCAGCCCCTCAGCCCATCAAGAGGGGCCAGAAGGTAGGCAGGGACCAGGTTTACCCACGGGTTGCGCCGTTGCCATGTGAAGTGTGGACGGAAATGCCAGGTTTCTGTCAGACGTCCGTGGCTGCCTGATAGTTTTAGGCTCTTGGTGGTTTCAGGATGATGGTGCTGGTCTGTTAGCATTGAGCACACTATGCTTTTCTTGCCAAAACCACAGGTTACTGGTGAACTGCTCTGAAAGAGGTTCAGGAGACCTGGAAGGAAAGTGCATGTGGGGTCAGCATCTAGGTGTTTGTCTGTGGGTGCAAAACTCTGCAAAAGTCATTGTTTCTAAAGCTGTTGGTGTTTTTTCTTACACTGCAGAGTAAAATGAAGAAGATGAAGGAGAAGTACAAGGACCAGGACGAGGAGGACCGGGAGCTCATCATGAAGCTGCTGGGGGTGAGTGAGATTGGTTCTGCCTTCCCCTGTGGCACAGTTGCTTGGGTCGCTGGCTCTGACCACCTCTGTGTGTAACCACAGTCTGCAGGGTCAAACAAAGAGGAGAAAGGGAAGAAAGGGAAAAAGGGGAAGACAAAAGAAGAGCCAGCAAAGAAGCAACAGCAGAAACCCAAGGCTGTGCGTCGTGGTGCTGGAGGGGGCAAGGAGATGCTCCCAGCAGGAGTCCTGCTGCACGAGTCGCAGGACCCAGCCCTGGAGGAGCAGCAGGATGAGAAGGTGAGCAGCACGCTCGCCTCTCCTCTGCTGTCCATCTGTCTGTCCCTTCTCACCCTCTACCGTGACGCTCCTGGCACTGTGTAGCTCTATTCTGCCAGGGAGGCTGAGCAGCTCTTGCTGGTTTTGGGGGCACTGTGGAGAACACTGTGCCTAATGCCATGACTCTGGGAGCCTGTTGGTTTCAAGAAGCAGCAAAAAACCCTGCAGCAATCTATGTGCACGCTGCGTTCCCAGCACAGCCAGGACGAGGGCTCAGAGGAATACTGAGCTCCACCACGCTGATGAGGATCCAGTTAAGTCAATACCTCCCACTCGGTGCAGCTGAATCATAACTGAGCGCTCTCCAGGTCTGTTGTTGTGAGTCAGTATCTCTGAATCACAGCCCATCTCTCTCCTCCCAGCTTGGCGTGTGCCAAGCAAATCAGAGTTTTGAAAGAAATATTCCCCCTCTCACCCACATAGAAGTGCTCTTCTTACCTTTGCTTTAAAATAAGTTAAATTCTCTTTGCAGTGAGGATGTGGCTTTCTGTGTACTGCTGATAAAAGAATCTATTTTCTCTGGGGGCTGGGGGAGAAAAAAGCAGTTGTGTGCTCATTTCAGCTCTGATGTCTCCTTTGTTTATGTGTGCAGGAGGAGCAAGACCAGGATCAGCCAGGAGCTGAGGTAAACGCTCGTATTTGAAGCTCCGATTAAGGGCTGAGGAGAAGGCTTTATTCCTGCTCAAATAGGAATTATTCCTGCTTTATTCCTGGCAGGCCCCACTCCAGCACGCAGCTGCCTGTGAGCAGGACCAGAGGTGCAGGCTGGGGCTGGGGCATGTGCACCAGAAGGCTATGGCTCTGCTGTTAAAGTCCCCTATTTAAAAAAGAAATGTAACCTCTTTTTTCTTCCTACCCTGCTTATCTTGTCCATCCCCTACAGAAACTAGGGGCTGGCTAAATGGAAGTTTGTCCCTTGTCTTTGCCTCTGGAGGTGTTTGCACCCCCCTAGTACTGGTGGCTCTGGGGTGGAGGGTGGCACAATACGATGCAGTGCAAATTGCTCTGTAGAAGTTTATTTACATATAAAATTGCTTCAGAGTTTCTGATAATTACAGGCTGTGGGTGTTGCTCAAGGCTGGAAATAAGTTGCTTTCTTTAAATTCTTTAATGAAGGAGGATAACGGTTGTCTGGAGGGGGAAGCTTTTGGTTACCCTGTGAAGTTCTAACCACATTTGGGCATGCTGTTTGGGTCATTTAAAACTAAATCCATCCTGTTTCAAATGATGTGATTTTAGTAATCGAAGATGGTCAGTTATGAATCATAGCTTGGTAATTCCGTGCCAGTGAAGTGAGTGATAAAGCTGAATTCGGTACGTTTCAGTAACCCCATCACGAGATCTGACACACAGTACCTGTGGCATTGCAGCGGCTCTTGTAGCTCAGCTGGAGGGGGAGAACCCTTCAGCCTCTGCCACGGTTGAAACTGGTAGCTGGGGGCTGGAGAGACGCTGTCTGGTTTCACAGTGAAGCTCCTTTGCCCGTTCAGGAAGGCGAGGCATTGCTGGACTCCCTGACGGGCCAGCCGCACCCCGAGGATATTCTGCTCTTTGCTGTTCCCATCTGTGCTCCCTACACAGCCATGACGAACTACAAGTAAGTTGCAGTGCTTTCTGTGGGAAGGGTCTGGCAGCAGCCTGCACTGGCCGGCAGGAGCCTGCGTGCTACTTACAGAAACCTTTTCTTTTGAAAGGTATAAAGTCAAGCTCACTCCAGGCACCCAAAAGAAGGGAAAAGGTACTGTATTAAAGCACTTGAATCCTTTTCAGTGCTCTACCTGCTGAAGCCAACACGTTTTTACATACTGTTTCTTTCCTGCGTTTTTACAGCTGCAAAGATTGCCTTGCATAATTTTATGCAATCCAAAGAAGCTAGCACAAGAGAGAAAGACCTGTTCCGCAGTGTAAAGGTGACTAGTTTTTCTATATGGTTTCTGTTGTACAAATGTAACAGCAAGCAGCAAAATGCCCGCTAGTGCCATTTTGGGGGTAAATACTTCCAAAACGAAGTGCGCTATTGCTTCCTTTTTCGCAGTGTTGTCTTTGTCAGTACTGCTGGGGCAGAGGTACTGCTTAGGCTGGAAAGAATAGTTAGAAATTGGGCCTTAGCTTTCTGTATTGTGTCTCTCTTGATCCAAAGTAATGTATCTGGCAAAAGCATCTTCCAAAAAGTCCTCTCATTTTGGGAGGGGAAATTCCCACTCCCACGGGCAGCGTTTGGAAAGGGCAGGTACTTGCGCTGGGAGTTCAGCTGGGCTGAGGCAGCGCCCTGCAGTGCCGCTCATGCCGGCTTTCGCCTGCCCCTCTCCGCCCACGAGGTGCTTACCACGGGCCGGGTGAACATGTGGTCTCTCTGCTCAGGCAGGTCTGAGCCCGCCCAGTGCAGTTTTCTTCTACTCTCTTGCCATTTCCTTCTCAAATTGGCACCATCAGTCTGCAGCACTCCCATATCTGCTACCGGGGAGAGGGCTGCTTCCTTGCCGTGCTCTCCTCCCTTGCCGTGCTGTCCTCCCTGGCTCCGTCAGCTGTTTGCACCGCAGCCCCTCGGTCCTCCTGCACTGCCTGTCATGACTTTGTCCTTATTTCTCATTTCACACCAGTGATCCCCCTTTATCAGGCAGCCTAGACTGCTCTGTGGCAGCCGCTTGTTGGCCTGCAGTAGTTCACTGATCAGAAACACTGAATAGCAGCAGACTTCACGTTGACTTTTTGTGGCACCCTGCTAGAAAAATGCCGTTAATGGTTAATGACCTTGAAGCGAACAGGTAGTGCCCAGGGAATCGCTGGCCCAGCCAGCCCATCCGAATGGAGCTGATGTGTGGAAGCTGCACAGAAAACCGTTAAGTCAGTCAGTCTTTCATTAATAAAACATGGCGTGAGAGCATAAGCCTGATGACAGCCTTGTTTGGGGGAAAGCTGGCAGAAATGGGCACCCCAGTCCCTGCCAGCAGACTGGGACGCACTACTGGAAGATGTTAGTAAATGCTTTTCCATTATGTTCCTTTTCTCGTCTTTAATGTTTCGTAGGATACCGATCTGTCAAGAAATATTCCTGGTAAAGTGAAAGTATCTGCACCTCATCTCCTGAACAGGAAAAAGAAGTGAGTCAGTATTTGCATTTCTCACCACCGAACGGCCAGAATCCAGCACCTGCGGATGAGGACAGACCGACCGACCCAGACTGCTGTTGATGTGACAGGATTTAGCTTCCATGGTAGCTGGCAGATGAGGACCAGTTCCTGCATCGTGGTTTAGATGGACTCTACGATACAAATAGCATAAAGATGTGCAAGTAAATTGCTGGCATTTGGTCAGTGATGCGATCTCCCGCTGTTCATTCCCCAAGGCTCTGAACACTGGAGCCGAGCACTCGTTCCCGACACTGCTGGGCAAAGGTGGGCCTGAATTTGCTGCAGCAAAACTCTTGTGATGTTTCTTCCCAATACCCGCCGCTTTCCTCTGAGGGGGGCTGGGGTTTCTAATAGGAGTGCTTCAGTTTAAAATGCTTCACTTGAGAAAAGGCAGAATTTTGTTTTTCCTCAAATATGCCATCGGCCAGCAGGAGATGAAAAGCACAGTTCCAGCTCTCGCCCTCCGGAGCTCCTGCTCCCACCAGCGCAGCCCAACTGTGCTGCATAATTATTAGCCCCGTGGAGGCGAGGAACGTGCAGGGCAGACGAGCTGCAGAGTCAGAATAAACCCTGTAAACCCTGTGTGCTGTATCAGCACAATCCCCAGAGAGAGGTGACACCACAGCTCGGCTCTCACTGCCCCGAACTGTAGCTAAAGGTTACAAAAGAAACCGGCGCAGGAATTACCATACAGGCATTATTTTGTTCTAGAAGTCAAAGTTTTTAATTATTTTTTTTGAAGACAGCTTAAACATGCTTTCACCCATTCCCCACAGTAGCACAGCCTGTTCCTTGTCCCCGATGTCACCTGCTGGGGCTGCTGACAGCACTGAGTCAGGGACGGCAGGCACCCACCCCTCCCACAGCCACTTTTCGGGGTATCGCCACCAAGCTGACATCCTCTGTGGCTCCTCCGGCTGTTCTGGTTGTAGGTGAGCTCCACAGCTGCTAACAGGCTCAAGCACTTTCAGTTACAGGTGTCAGGGCAGAATATCTGCTCCCTAAGGTTCACAATTGAAGTTGCACAACATAAAGAGTTCCCCAAAAAAACCAAACTACAAACAAGCAGAGAGTAGTGATGCTTTAACATCTGAAGGTTTACGACAGTTCATCTACTCTGACAATGTACAATTTCCAAATCCCATTTCTCTGACCTTAAGCATTTGTGGCAAAATGTTAAGCAGATGGTTTCCTAATGCAGTAGACTAAAACAGGACTGCTCCCCCGCCACAGCAATCTTCAGCCTAGACTAAAGCGACGCTCAAATAGTTACGGTGCGCCTCAGTATTGCCTGCACAGCCACTGAAGTCCTCAGGTCCTTGACTGGGGACTCCACAACAAGTGTTTCCACACCTGCACGCTCCATCTTCTCGCTGGGGGCTGGCCCTTGCATGTACTTCAAGGCGGACAAACCCAGAACTAGTTCTAGCTCAAGCACAGGATACATCTCCACTTGCATTAAATACATTTATTGCAAACTTCTTTACACAAAAATAGGTTCTCTCTAGGCCATTCACATGCAACTTAAAGGCAAGAAGCAACTACCTACAACGATACGGATATTTAACCTATACAAGTTTAATGTTGGCCACGCTGGGTAAAATTATTACATCTTCTTAAGAACTGCTCATCCAGGCACAGCTCGTTCAGAGACGGCGGCCGGTGGTGGGGGGCTCAGGAGCCTGAGGTGTTGTTGCTTCCAAACCGCTGATTGACGCTGTGCAGCAAGTGCTTGGGGAGGCAATTCCAGGAACTGGCCAGCATCTCCTTAAAGCAAATGACTGCTTCGAGGCACAGCCTTGGGGAGAGGGAAACATGGGCGGTGTTAGCACGGTTTTGAACAAGGGCTGCAAGGTAAGCTCATTCTTTGCAGCTAATTAGTGAGGGCTTGTTCTCATCTTCGGTGCCAAATGCAGGCTGCTGAAAGGAATCTTGCTCTATCCTCTCATAATTGGCTGCTGTTCTTTAGGGGAATAAATGTTTTCAAGTATTTTAGGAACATAGAAACAGGTCTGGCAGTAACCCTGCACTAATTGTCTGAGATAGAGATGCAAATAATGTGGAAGTCTTGCTTTCTTACCTTACAAGAGATCTTGGTTGTAGAGAAAACACAAGTATTTCATTACTGTGAGCCTGTGGGTGGGGAGGGGGAGAGACGGAGAGAGAAGCAGCTCGGTTATGTGAATTCACGTTATTACAGCAGGAGCCAAACCAGCCAAGGCTCACACAAACGGCACAGCTCCGGGGGCTGGAGAGGCTGATGGTGGGGCGTAGACCGGTCTTTGTGTAAATCACAAAGGCAAGCAGGCAAACTGAATGCAGCATTGCTCTCCAAATCCTACAGTGGGGGAAGTTACAGGAGCTCAGGGAACTACAGGTGAACAAAAAAAACAGCTCTAGTGCCACTTCATACAAATGGCTGTTAGGGACCGGGTGCAGGAAGGGGCCAGGCTCACTCGCTTTGCCTGTGCTCTCAGGCAGAGCCCTGGGCTGGAGCCCTGGCCTGGCAGGGCTAGAAGCTACAGTCGGCACAAGTGCGTAAGGGGGTGCCCTGTGAGCCCCACGTCCCGGCTCTGAGCCTGGCCAACCCCCCTGCTCGGGGGCAGAGAAGGGAACACCACCTGCGGGCAGTTTCCAAGTCTTAAGGGCTCTGCACCGAGGGACTCTGGACATGGGGACTGTATCAGACTCAGCCGTTGATGGTGGTTTTTCTAAAAATGTTTACACCTGCTCCTTGAACGCACATCAACACATTATCTGCCAGAGCACAGCTGCTGGCGCACAAAGAACTGTTGCACCACTCTTGTTTGCCACTCGCCCGTTCCAGCTGACGCCCACTGGCTCTTACACTAGAAGGTGCTGGCACCCTTCTTCCCAGTCTCCCTTTCCAGCCAACTGCTGTTTCTACAGGCCTCGGGACACCTCGTCCTGGCTGAAGAGCCCCTCTCCATTCTGCCTGGTCTCACCAGGGCTCTCTGTAAGCACCACAGTGAAGAAGTTACGCGGGGGAAGAGCTCTCCGAAAACACCCCCGTGAGAAGCACTGGGCAAAGTAGTTAGGAGATAAGGACAGGCTCTAAGTGAAACACACGTGTGAGGGAAAGTAAGTCATAGTTTGTTTAAATAATGAATAATGACCTGGTTTTCAGAAAAGCAGCAAAGCATTTCCCCTTCGAGCTTTGTTTATGCACCTTTGTCAGCCCTCACAAGATCATGCTGCTGACTACCAGCATTTCACACTCACTGGAGTGCTAAGACACCACGGCTCCTGCAGGAAGGGCCGGGCTGCACAGGAAGGGAAAGCTTGAAATAAACTTACGGCTTTAGAATGGGCAAGCAAGTTGTTGGCACAGCCCCCGAAGACGATCACCTCTCCCTCTTCGCTTGCACAAGCGGTATGCCACAACCTAGAAACAGAAGTCAGCACTGCATTAAACCAAAAAAACACCCCACCCAATAATGCATGTTTGAGATTTGTATTTGAAGTTAACACATGCAAATTTGCCCTTCCAACAGTACACTGAGACGTGAGACATGACTACTTGAACAGGAGTTTATGCTCAAGAGAAAGAAAACTGGTCAGCAAACCAAGGGCCACGAAAGGTGTCCGGGTTTGAGCAGGGCTGTGGGGCTCGCTGCACGCTCCCCACATGTGCAGGCACGTGTGAAACCCACGGCCCTGTTGCTTCTGGAGAACGGCCCTTGTGATCTGCTTGCACAAACTTTACCTTCATGTTCCCCTTGAGTGAAAAGAGCGAATGAACCGTCAGTCAGATTCTGTATTGCTCTCCTAAGGCTTGGGGAAACAACTCGTCTCACACACACGTTCAGCAACACCGTGCCACTGTCCTGCTGCTCCAAAGGGGGCAGGGGAATTGGGGGGCACCAGCTCAGCCTTGTCACTGCCTCAGGAAGACAGACCCCTCCTCATCCCCACCAGCAGCAAGGGCAAGGCCAGACTGGGCAGGCCAGGAAGCATCGCTGCTTTACTCATTTAACCTCCACCAGAACACTTCCCCAAACAAGATGGCCCACAGTAACTCATGACACGAGTGTTTTCAATGCCATATACATGCATCACGGTAGTTTTGATGCTTTTAAATTGCAGGTCATCATCTCTAATTTACTCATCAGGAAGACAAAAATATCCGGGTGTGCACAGAACTAGCCACCAGCAAGGATGCTCAAAAACAGTGACACCTGCCTGGGTCCAGTTTGCTGGCAGAGCAAGAACTCCTGGGTTCCAGTTAGCTCTTGTGCTGGCCCTTGCAGATCAGAGGCCTCTGCAGCCAGGAGATCAAACCCTCAATCCCCGTGTTTCCTGCCATTTCACAAACACTCAGCTATCTGCTACCTCCAGCACCAGCCCTACAGTGGTATTCATCTTGCTTTTTGTACACACGTCCAATACACCTGCATTTCTGAGGCAGAAGCCAGCACTAGTATTGTATTGTTAAGAAAAATGAGTGCTGCAAAGAGGAATGTGTGTCCTCTCTCTGACACGCGACATGAAAAGCTTCCTCACTCTTTTTTTGTGAGTTTCCAGGGAAGTGTCTACCATACCTTGGTTTTTCAGAATAGTTATGCTCAAACTGTATCCACTCATTCTTGCTGATACAATAAATCCAAGCGTCACCTGAAAACAAGCAAAACCCCAAACACAAACAGCATTCCGTTAGTTCTTTCACATTTGCAATACACATGTAGTCTGGTGTAACACAGTCCATTTTTGTTCTTAAATAAATCAAGTTTTTAGGAAAAAACTCTATGAAACTTTGGGCTGTCTGTTTGAAAACAGGCATTTAATAATGGTTTATGGGAGCAAAGTCAGAAGGGAAAGACGGAGAACTGTAAAGCTCTTACTAACTGCAATTTGCATTAGATGATACATTTTTAGAGCAGATTAGTTTCTATAAATAATAGTGTCTCAACACACTCAGTGACTCCTACTCTGTGAAATTAGCTGTTGACCATAAAGAGTTGGATCACAAGTGCATGGAAGGAATTTAGAAAGCATTTAAGGTGACTAGGCAATAACTCAAGCTTCTGTGCACAACAGTTTAAGAACACAAAGACAACACAAAATCCTTTTGGAGCGACTTACTTAATGGCTGCTTGTCTGTGGTGAATCCTCCAAAGAGAAAGAGGTGATCTGAGGAAATTGGTGTTAAAGAATGCCACGACCGGCCAACTGGGCAAATGCCTTGCGTGATTCTGTATTTCAATAAAAGCACTGTAAATTACAATATGCACTACAATAACATACTGCTGCTCTTTTCTGCTCTGATGATTTTTCAGATATTTGAGGGCTGCAGCTTCATACCATGCATAGCTCATGACCCAACAGCAAGTTTAATTTCTTTAGGCACAGTAAAAGAATTTTAGTCGTGTCAATACCTAAAAAAGCCTGACAGCAAGAGTTAGCAACTGATCAGGAGGATCAGTTCTACTTGACAACTGACTTGTTTACTTTTTTACTTGCTGGAGTTTACAAAGTTTCACTAGAACGATGAGAAGCAAGAATGGCATCTTCATACTGCTTCACAAACAAAAGAACTCAAGTTTTAGTACCTACATTTCATTCCACTCCCACGTATCCAGATTCAGATAGTAAAGATCGTTCATCCTGGACTCCTACAATAAAGCAGACCATGGCTGAAATACTCCATTCAGGTTTCAATAACATATCATTAAATTGGGTTGGGGCTTACTCTGTATCTGCCACCAAACACGTAGCCTCTGTTCCCAACTGTAGCGCAGGCGTGAGCTGCTCGTGGTGACGGAGTTTTACCCTAGGAAAAGAAAATGTGAAATAAGGTAAGCTTATTCGATACATTAACACAAGAAAGAAAATGCCATTTCACCAGAAACCCGCAGTAGATCAAGCGAAGAGGAGCGGGGCTGAAGATGCCCGTTGCGCACGGCTACGGCTGCGCCAGGCACCCTGGGAGACGCGGGGCAACAGCAGACACAGCGGGGCAGGGCCCGGCTCCTCTCCTCTCCCAGGAGAGCTCACCTGGACATCGCACCCAAGGCAAAGCAAGGTCTCACAGCTCCACAAATCAGTCACGCAAGGAGAAGAAAGGCTGAACTAAAGTCAGATTTAAGGCCAACAAGGAACAGAGAGTGAAAAAACATCCAGTAAGTCATTCTGTGTGCAGAAACTTGATTTTTTTTGATGGATGGAAGATCAGAAAACTCATTAAAAATGGATTATTTTTTCCCTCCCTCTTTAAGTGTCAAGGTATAAATTTTGCTTTTAGAAGAGGGTTCAGACAGTCACAAAGGACCTCGGATGGTAAATGAGACAATGACACAATAAATCATTAAATGGTATTTTTCCTGAGTTACTTCTGAAATACTTGAGGTCTGTATGTAGTAAGACAAAGAAATTCTTTGGTAATCTGTATAAGGAGTTACTTATCTCAGATTTAATTTCCTCCAATTCTGTGGCACTATCGCTCCATTTGCCTGTTCCTGAATACTTGCAAATGGTGTATATTTGCAATTATGGGGCATTTCATTTGGTTGTGACCACAATCCAGCACCCAAGTGAAGCGTACCAAACCGTCACATTACAGTGAGGATGACAGGAAACCATACGTTTCATTTCCCTGAGCTCCATGCCACTGAAGTGTGAAAGCAAGCAAGTCAACAGGATAAAAGATGGAGGAAGATCAAAATAAAAAGCAAGTTCCCCGTTTTTAGAGAGGGGAGAGGACCTAGGTAAATAAATGGTTTGAATTCAGGTTAAATGGCCTCAAGAACGCTACTGAATAGGCAGCAGGTAATTTTTATTTTGAGGAGATGTTTCCAAGGCTAATTCTACCAAGCGTGTTGTAGGTAAGATTGCAAACACAAGCTAATGACACCTCACTGAGTCCATATATCGAAGAGAAATGAACAGTCACACTTTGCTGGCAAGACAGCAGGGCACAGGGAATTAAGACAGCTCGCTCAGAAGCGCAAGAAGGGAAGAGCGCCCTGGTCACAGAGTCCTAAGCTTAGCTCCTGACCAGGCTTCCTCCCCTGGCTGGATCAGCCTGCGTGTCCCAGGAGGGAAGCCAGAACGGCAGAAACCAGCAGCACTGCAGACGCAGTGCTTCCCGCCAGCCACAGCTAGAGCTGTGATTTGTCCCATGGAGAAAGCAAGCACCACGGAGGCAAGATCAGCTCCACATGGTCCATTTGTGGACTCCCAGCCTCATGACCCTGTAAGGCATTTCTCACGTCCTCCTGCTAGCTAGCACCAGGTATTTCAGAGAGCTCTTCCATCTTTTCTAACTCCTGGCATTTAGGCACTGGTTTATATCCCGAAGAAGGCAGGATCACAGAGCACCCGACAACTAAACACTTGGCAGTTCAAGAGTGGTGACATCTAAACAAGGCTGCAGGGTGGAGCAGGAAACTAGAAAAATGTATTTTGGGTGAATTTCCATGCCTCTTGCTTGCAGTTAACCACATCTTCTAAAATAATGCCAGGGAGTTACCGATTAGAGATAGGACCACCCATGAGATACAACAGGTTAAAACAGCTTCACGCTGCAAGTTAACCGAGCCACACAGCCAGGCAGTCGGAACATCTGCGGCCCAGAGCCACTGCTGCTGGGACAGGCCACACTGACCCCGCACAGCTACGCAAGGAGGCCATTTTATCACCGCCCTCCTCTAACTTGACACAAATTAAAGCAGTGAAGCCAGGCCTACCAGAGTCATGCTTATTTTCACGGGATGCTACAAGAGATGCTACAAGACAGTGCACATATTTCTTAAAAGCTGTAACTTAATTAACTGACATAAGACTAATAATTACCGTAGTTATAGGCTGGCTCCAAGTAAAAGTTTCCGTGTCCAGAACATGCACATGGTCATTCCATCCTCTAGGAAGACCTGAATTCTTTAAAAATATTAAATAAGCAACAAGTTTTAATAAGCACTAACCAAATACTAAAGTTTAAATGGAAATTGTTTCAAGGTTTACTTACTTACCCAAAAAGAGGTTTCATCAAATTCAAAAGTCCCCCGTTGTTTCCCTTCAGGAAAATAACCATAGCCTCCAAAAAATATTAGCCTGAAACAAAGCATGCATCAAGATCTATTAGAAATGCTATCTCATCTGTTGCTACAAATTAAAGTTCTGTAGAGGCTGTGCTCAAACAGAAGACACAATAACCAGGGAAGCTCCTTTGGCTTCATTACTTCCACTATGTCTACAGTGCAAGTTTTCCAGGTGTGGGGCCCCATCCCTTGCCTAATCGACACTACCACCCACACTAACTCCCTCTGTAGCTGTTTCCCAGGCCTCAGGCTTCCAAGCTTTGCACCAGTTCCAAATGTGTGAAGCTACCAGGCCTGCTGCCTGGTCGCTGCGCTTCTGCCTTCGCTACCGGGGCTCCCACACAGCAGCTACAGGTGTTTATTCCTTCATTTTCCCTCCTCCACCCTTTCCAAGCCCTCTGCCCATTTTCCCTAAGCCCAAAATGTTCACAGACACTCCTGTGAGAAGCAAAGGGAAAGCACTGCAACTGGGGCATGGTCACTGTGGAGAGGTGCGCTAGGCAGGGCAGGAGACCAAGGGACGCTACATGGAGCAGACCCTCTACCAATGAAGCTGCCTGGGAAGTTTTTAGTTTTGGGGGGAGAAAGACATTTTCCTTTGTACTTGTTGCATTTTGTTTCAAAGCCCAAAGAACCGTTACTATGAGCTGTCACTCATCTGTTTTTACTGTTCTTTTGTTTTTTAAAATGCAATATACCTTTAAATTTTATGTTTGGGTTTTAGAACATATTAGAAACTAATGGCATGGTTTTGACAGAAATTCTTATTGAATTATGAAGTAACAGAAAGCAATCTACACCACCTAACTAAAAACCTACACCTCCAGTCTTGCACAGGTTTACATCTAAACTGATCACATCAAGTATCCTAACAACAAGCTTTTTCTCCATATCAAGAATCTGAAAAGCAGCACCACGGGCAATTTCCTCTCTTTCGTGAGTTTCTGCAGCAAATCACACAGCAAATACCGTAACAGTGAGCTTTCTCTCCATGTAATGGACAAAGCAGCACAAGCTTGTAGGTAACAGCTTAAACGCCTACCCTGACGTGACAAGACAGTAAGAACGTGTAACCCTTGCCAGTTGTGACCAAAGGAGAACTAGAGGCCCCTGACCGCCACATTCACACCAGACCTCCTCAGCCCCCGGCATCATGCACCCAGCAGCACTGCCCACGCCGGGCGCCTGGCCCACAGCCTGCAGAGAGAGCCCTGCTCTGCGGGGATCAGCCTTTCCAGCTTCTCCTGCGAGGGGACAATTCCGGCCACGTGAGCTGTCACCTGTGCCAGAGCGTTTTGGAGTTCTGTTCTCTGGGAGACAGGAACTTTCTGAGAAACCAGCCCTGGGCAGACGCTCCAAGAAGAGAGCCAAAAGCCCCTGACCACCGCTGAGAGAATTCACTTCCATCCCCAACCGCCTGAGCAGCTGGGATACGGCAAGCTTGTGGAAGCAGGAAACCACCTACCTACAACAGGGGCTTTCCTCAGTCTATCCTCCAGTGCCGGAAGGCTGGAATGATCTCATCACACAGCTCCCTGCTTAGGGGACTAGCACTACACTAACTAAATGGGGGAAGCTCAACACCTTCTCCTTGTCTTCCTCATCTTTTCCGAGGTTTGCAGTGCCAAAAGGCCTTCTGGCATCTCTGGGACACTCTCCCAACACATTATATCTGATAACATCAACATCAGCTCATCTAACACATTCCTGGTTTTGTGCAACCAGCACAAAACACACCAAATTAAGCATGTGCCTCGCTGAAAAAGCCACACGTAATTTTAAGATTGACATGGCTTCCTGCTCTTCAACTATCAAAGAAATGCAAGCTGTCCCACAAGACATGACCAAAAGACTTCATTTTGTGTGATAGGGGAAATCCTAGAACAGGCTTCTGCGAAGAATAATTCCAGACACAACTGCCAAGAGTAATGACGCTGATATAAGCAACCACAACGCAGTGTCTTTAAAGCGAGGTACCGAGAACGCACCATGGAAGATTTGCCTCTAATGAGCCTACGTTTTGGACTGTGACTCACACAGATACTTTGCAGCTTACATATACCGAAATTGTGAGTGAGGTTTTTCGCTCATCAACCGTTAAAGGACAGAACAGTTTTTAAAGGCTGGCTGAGGAAGAAATCCAGCATCTTCCTGAAGCATGTATGTGCTGCAGGCAAAAAGTCCTTCTGCAGCTCTTATTCAGACGAAAAGACACAACAGTGACAAGACCACAGGTGATTAAAAGCAAACACACGTGCAACGATAGCTGTGCTGACTTCGTTGCTGGAGCCTTACTTGTTTTTGTAAACCCAAACGCCAAGTTTGTCCTTTGATGAAGGGGGTACCCCCTGACACTCTACTCTGACCCACTGCAGCACTTTGTCCGTGGATCTGGAATTTAACATGTAGAACTGTAGAAAATAAAAAGATTTTTTTTTACCCACACAGCTTAAAGCTTAAATCTGACTAATGTTAAAATATTAATTTCTAATTAGCATGTATTGGTACAGAAATAAATTTAAAGTTCTTATCCTAGCTGCACAGAGCACTGACAACGCATGGAACAAAATATGGATCCAAAGATCCTTATCTTTTTGCAGACTCAAGCCCCAAACACCTTTTACAGAAGTAACAGGACTACAGACACTGAGTTTTACTATCCAAAAGCTGACATGGGATACAATGAAGGTGTGCACAAAGTAGCAACTGTCTTACAATAAAAAAAAAATATCTGGTCTAAAAAAATATTTTTTTTACAGTATCATCCCTTCTCTGTGTGTTACATCGTTTTACATGGAGAGAAATAGCTGATACACATATATACACTAACTGAAAAGTAAGAACACTGCAGCAGGAAGGAAGCAAGTCACACATTGTAAATGTCGTCTGCTTCAGACTCTTTGCAAGCATTGCATCAAGCTACTTTCAGTTTATATTTAAGAGCAAGGCCAAAACTGTTACATTTAAACCACGCTTCAGAATGTCAAAAAATATTATCAGAGACTCCAGAGAAGAATAATAGTTCAAACACCTACAGAGCAGTTACAAATCACCTCCTGATATTATTTCAGTGAACTCTGGAAAATCCCATCCTTCAAAAGAGGCAAACTCAAAGGCACCAATGCAATACAATTTTTACCAGGTGAATTGCACAAGAACAACCGCAACCAAAACAAATAATAGGTCGTGGTGTTTCTTCAGCAGTGTAAAGCTACCCGAGTACAATCATCATGTGAAACGATGCAGAGCTGAAGGCTGACCTGTTCTACAAACATCGTGTTAGCTGACCTGTTGCAGAAAAGTAATACACTGAACTGGTAAAAGTCAGCCAGCTAGTCACCTGGAAAAATTATTTTTTCACTTGGACAAATAATCCAAGTGGTAAGCACCGTATTTTGTTAGTCAAAACTTCTTAGGCAAGCACAAAAAGAACACGGTTTCAGTTAGTTCGCATCTGGGGAAGCCGCTGACAGGATGAGAAAGCTGGTTATCTGCTTCCAAGAACTAGCAGTAATAGTCAGTAGATTAAAATATTATGCTGCAGAAGCCATGGAGGACACAGTGACGATACACGCTCAGCATGCCTTGTTATTAACGTTTAAGCTCTGAAATGAGATCCAACCTGTCCAGTCATTCAGAAGAAAACAGAATCATAGAATCTTTGGGTTGGAAGGGACCTTTAAAGGTCATCTAGTCCAACCTCCTTGCAGTGAGCAGAGACTCATGTCTCCTGATTTGTTAAGATTATACACTTCTTGCTTTGGACAGATTTTAATTAACTGAAAAGGCCACCTCTAGTTTATAAAAAATGTGAACAAAAGCTAATGAGGAGAAACTTCATTGTGAGGAGGAGTTTACCTTTAGATTACTAACCTTGTTCGTATTGCCACGTGCATGATGTCCTCCAAAGAGGTACACCACTCTGTCTACACACACGGCACAACTTCCAGACATGGAAGGTGGAACATCTCCCTCTGTTTTACTCTTCTTCCTAAAAGCACAGTTTAAAATATTTTATCTAATAAAAATGAACAAAAATAATTTTATCCAGAGTGGAATTTTATAACACTACCTGTATGTTTTTAATGACAATAGGTCACTGTGGACCATTCAGTTATGAGATCTTCACACCTTTGCAGGTTGAACAATTTACAACACTAACCTGGTATGACAGAGGGGCGTGGGGAAAAGGCAGTTTAATTAATACGTGTTTTGTGGGGGAGGAATCCTGTCTGCCCAGTTCAGGAGTTTGGTACGCCTTTCACGTTCAAAATCCTCAGAAAGATCCTCAGGCAAAGAGGATGCACCTGTCTAAACTGAAGGTTTCTATTTTGCTACTGGATTTTTAATGTTTGTAAACATTATAACCACAAAGATGAGCTTCCAGCCCATGTCCCAGGCTGTCCCTAACCACAATGAGGACTGGAAGCACTGCTGAAGTTGCACTTTCTGCTAAGTGCTCAGGGGACTTGGCTTCGCAGCGCCAGGCCCCAGGCCCAAGGTAGCTACAGAGCTGGAGCGCTGGATTCCCTCGTCTCGCGCTATCAGGCACGCAGGTTTCTCACAACTTCCAGGCTCCCAGTGATCTAAGATGACACAGTAGTTTCTTTGGCTGCATCAACATTTAAAACCAACTTCTTAAAAGGACAACAAATAAAAAATTCAGTACAGGTTCCCCCACCAATGTACCACTGTAATCAAAAGTGGCACAAATACGATTTTCAGGTGCTATATCCTATACCAGGCATCCCAAAACACTTCGCACTGTTGATCGCATACTCCTGTATGGGCTGCTTGTCCAAGCTGCCTCTCCTACTTTACCCTATGAAAACATATTTGCTCTTTTCACAGAAAAAAAGAAATATTTGGGAAATATTTCACACATTTATGCAACAGTTTGATAGAGATGAGGGAATTCTCTCTCTGTTCACAGACCTTCAGCATGCTTTCTATACCAATTTAAGAATTTATCTCTTTTTTTCCTCCCAAAACAACAACTAAGTTAATTATTTACCGTACCATCTTCCAGTTTCCATGTTGTAGATCCATATTTCATCTCTAGGCAGATAGAAGTCGTAAAATCCCCTAACTTGGGCATTCTGCAGAACAGGTGAGAAAAGAAAAAGCAACGTCAGAAGGATGCTTGCCACACTGAATTACAGACTCCTGAGAATGTTTACACCCCCTCAGAGATCTAATCACAGAACAGAACACAGCAGGAGCAGTGCCTGCTGCGCTCCTGCGCCTCTCACCTGTGCAGCAACCCTTGGAACGCAGCTATTAGCCTATTTTAGCTTCTGCGGGGGACCAGAGACTGGTCTAACTCTGCAGAGCCAGAGACTGGGGTAAATAGAAGTTAAACCTCCTTTTCATAGCCCAAGCAGGATATCTAGGAGGCATAAATGAGCCAAGATCTCCTTTTTAGTTCCTCCACCCCCTGCATCACACCAGCGGAACAACACACCAAAAGCTTTGTCTTGAGCTACCAATTTATTTACCGAGTTCATTGACAATTCATCTTCATTCCTGTCAAAATTGTAAAATGACCTGGTTCTGTCTGCAGTACACGCATACCCCAGTGTGACAAATAACCAACCCGTGATCATTAACATGCAATATATAGTTGTGCTGATAATGCTGTAAATAAAAGCACCATTTTGCACGGTGCGCCTTTCAAATCAGACAGTATTTCCTTCTTTTCCAACAGACACGTGAGTTGACAAAGGCAAACAACACCCTGCATCCCACAAAAGTTATCTGTTTGCCAAGATCTGCATTTAACTCTCAGGATTTATTTCAATATTTAAAAATTCTTAAATGTCATATTCCGATTTGATAACTGGAGCTTTTCTTTTCTGGGGGAGGGATAATTTCACAGAGTCGCTCCCAAACTGATGGGATGTAATTACCAGCACCACGGGTGGCAGGCAGCTTACTTAACAAGGAGAGCAGCGTACCTTATAGCCTCCCCAGACGTACATGCAGCGTCCATCAGTGACCGCCACGTGCCCGCTGCGCTCAGCAGGGCTATCGTTCTCCAGCTGCTCAAAGCTGTCCTCAGCTGGAGCCGGGAGCTCTTCATCTGCCTGCAGATCTTCGTTATCATCGGCCATTTCGATACAGTGCTACGTGCACAGAATAACACATAGTATGGAGCTTTGAAAACCATCAGGGGAAACCACCAGAGGAAAAAACCGGAGAAACTACACACTCTTGGTTCTTTCACAATGATATTTCAGTGGAAGAAGTTATCCCATCAGTCAAGAAAGTTTCAGATGGGGATTCCTGAGTTTTGTGTGATTTCTAATCGTTTCAGTTGCCAATGTAAGCCAATGTCTCTTTTAAAAAAAAAAAACAAAACCACACTTATCTATAAATAAATTAATTGATGACCAAATAACCAAGCCACAGGGGAACAGATTTGAAAGTTTTGCCTACAGTACAGTTTTCACAAAACTGAAGACTCCTGCACCTTTTCAGGCAAAGGTCCCTTTGAGCTGTCTAAGCCGAGTCTCCCGCACACATTTTCCTATAGCTGTTAAATATAGGACATGTTACCTATGTTAAAAAAACAACAACAAAAAACCACCAAAAAAACCCCACCCACAAAACAAAGCCCCTTGGTCCAAATTATGGTGGCATGGTGAAGGTCAAAACCTAGATTGTCCTGGAAAGACAACAGCTATGTGCATCCAGCCTTTGGCTCCTGAGCCCTGTGCAGCTTAGGGGTAGGAGCAGCCTCCAAGCCAGGGTGGGCAAGGAGCCCCAGGGCCACGCTGTCACTGGGGTCACTGGTAATTCAAAGCCCCGACAGTGAGAGGAATCAAGTCAGGAGGAGATGCTGAAGTCAGCCCTGCCAGGTCATGGGGAAGGTGCTCGCACGCCCTGCCTCAGCCTGTAATGGAGCAGGACTCCTGAAAAGCCAGAGCTGCCTTCCACTTAGAAGCCGTCCCAAGTCTCCTTCTGCTTTTAGCTTTCCTACAGCTGTGAGTTGAAACCGTCACCACACAGAGACTTTCAGACACAGATCAAAAGGTCAGGGAAGTTGGAGAGTGCAAGCAATGGCTTTGTGCAACCAGGCAAACCGAGAGAAGCAAAAACGACCTTAGCGAGACTCAAACCCCGCACTCGCACACTTGACAGCTACGCCACTCCTGACAGATCTTCCCCTCATTTGAATCACTCCAGTGATGGAGACACTACACTACTACCCTCGGTGGTTTACTTCTGAGTTCTGATTAGGCTATAAATTAGAAAGCCTTACCCACACCTCAATGAAATCCGTCTGCTTCAAGCTAACCGGATTTTTACTGTCTTCTCCCGGCTGGTAAGCGGTTTTATTTTAATTTTTTTAACAACCCAAGACGCACACGACAACCATCCCCCTTTAGTCATTCTTCAGTCCCGTCCACTTCTCACAAGTCCCGGCAATTGCCAAACCCTCCATGGCTCTACCCTGCCTGCCCA
>NW_010518757.1:318-612 GCF_000687285.1 Phaethon lepturus | reverse complement strand
TGGCAGTTAGAAATTGCGGACGCTTGATAAGGGGCATCAGTGAGAACCGCCACCCCAGCAGAGCCGAGGAGAGCGGCCATGGCCACGCTGGTGCCACCGCGCCACAAACGGCTGAAGTTCCCGGAGCAGCGGGGACATCCACATGGACACAGCGCAAACAAACGCTGCCCTGCCTATCGAGAACATGGTGATCTCTTCCCATCTCGCGGTGACAAAACACTTCCTATTCCACTCCAGCGTGTTGTTAAGCAACAAGCCTTGGGCTGCTGCTGCGGTGAGCCGGCAGACACTGTG
>NW_010518757.1:0-209 GCF_000687285.1 Phaethon lepturus | reverse complement strand
AGGGGGCCGCGAGCAGCACGGCGCGCCCCAGCCGAAAGCAGGGCCATCCCTGGGGCCGTGCCGCGCCGGCAGATAAGCACACCCCAAAGGACTACCCATGCCAGGCTTGGACACGGCCTCCATGGGCATCACCAACGCAACAGCAGGCATTTCTCCAAGCACCTTATTTTTGTCTCCCACGTCTTACCCACAGACTGACAAACCAAACC
>NW_010518756.1:5204-6420 GCF_000687285.1 Phaethon lepturus | reverse complement strand
AGTATATAGTATATATTATACGGAAGTATTTTGCCTTTGAAAGACCTCTGCCACAAAAGCTGCTCTTAACGTTTTGACGGCGACTTCTTAAATAAAAAGCCACAGATAAGAGTGTTTGAAAACGGAGTGGAGGTGCGTCGTCAGCAAGCGAGCCGGTGGAGAAATCCTTTTTCTCCTGTCCCGTCTTTTCTTCCGTGCCCTGCGTTACGGCATCCTTCGGGCCGCGCGTCCCGAACCGTGCTTTGCGGTGGCCGCCGCTGCTGTTCTCTCTCCTTCAAACAGAGCGCTGCTGAAATGCTTCAGCCTATCAATACTACTTTTAATTAAGTTAATCTGTTTAATCGCTTTTCTAGCTAATTGTTGATTCGAGAGTGGGAGGGGATTTGTAGCTCCATTGATTTAGGAGTTCGGGGATTTGGGACGGTGAAAGGGGCTTGTTAACCGTTGCGGAGGCGTAGCGCGGTCTCCGACGGGCAACAGCCTCGCGGAGAGGCGTCTCACGTCAGGCGCGCCTGCCCCCCTCCCCTCAGCCTCCGTGGCGGCAGAGGGGGGACGGTTACCCGAAGGGGATGCGTCACCGCGGCGCAGAAAGGAGGGAGGTGCGCTGGGCGCAGCAGGTACTCCCTCCCGCGATCACTCTCTGCTCTCTCTGTCCCCTCCCCGGCAGGCAAGTCGGAAGTGGAGCAGTGGTCCGACATGTACACGGTGACCAGCCAGCTGGTGCTGAAGGTGGGACGGGAGGACGATGGGGTCCCTGTCATCTGCTTGGTGGATCACCCCGCTGTCAAAGACTTGCAGACGCAGCGTTACCTGGAAGTCATGTGTGAGTAGCGGAACTTTTCCTTCTCTGAATGTACGGAATGGCTCGCTTAAGAGCGCAGGAAGCGTTCCCGATGTGACAAAGCGATGGCCTAGATGGGGTTTATAGCCTGTGGGTTAAAAATTGAAACCAGAGCGTTGGGTACCGCTCTACAGGTCAAGCCACGACTTTTCCCAGCCCTCTGCGACGCAATAAACACGCGCTTTTCTTCTCTTCAGGAATGACTTTCCGTGCCTAGAATTGGTACCGTCAAAGGTTCCTGGCTGGGCTTTATAATTGTCAGAACAGATTACGTCGGAGTGTTTTTCCTTTAGCAGCCGCCTTCTCTCTTTGAAAAGCGCCGCTCTGCTACCACATCAAAGCGGCTGGCCGCCGCTGCGGCCTCACCACTACAAA
>NW_010518756.1:1006-5167 GCF_000687285.1 Phaethon lepturus | reverse complement strand
CTGGCTGGTTTTCTAAACCAGGGTGGCATGAATTCTGCGGAATCTGTAGTAACGCCGCTGGTTAAGGCCAGCCGGTTTTCTGTAGCGCTACCAAGGTGTTTGGTGTTAATAAGGCATTTCACCTCCTTTCGGAACAGCTCTGCTGTACGTGACGTTAACAAGGTTGACGAGCAGGTGCCTGAAAATACCCGTGGTCCCACGTGCAGCCGTGCCCGACTTTCGGCCGGCGGCGATGACGGAGCCGCTGCGCGCTTCGCCCTGGAAAACGGCTCCCAAAAGCCAAGTCCGACAGTCCTCACGGCAAGGCTGGGGTGCCCAAGAAACCCGGGGTGCTGGCGTGATTCCGAGTGCTTTTTTTTGCAGTTTCATTGTGACTATAACGTTGCATTAAAAGGGGAAGGGGAAGTTCTGCATTAGTTTCTTTCATCTGCTTCATTATGTAGTTTCATTAGGAACATCTTGGTTACAATTCTCATATCTCCGAGACTAGCGGGAAGTAATGTCCCTGTAATGAGGAAAACAGAAATGATCAGATACTACCTAAATTGGCAGATACTAGATTTCTTGCGACGGTGCTAATGTGTAATTCATTTATGCAAACTTAATGTCCATTAACATTTCTTGCAGAGCTCCATTAGCTTTAATAATACATTAGCACCTTTGTGAGGCTTGATCAAATACTTAACGGGGGGGAAAAAGAAAATCCCCTCTCCTCTGTTATGTGGAGGCGTTGAAATCTTGCCGGGTTTCTTCCCCGTGGTTGAAAGGGCGTCACGTTGCCTTTAGGCTTCCTTTCGGTAATTCCTCGGACGTCCTGGTCGTCCGACGGGGCAGGAGGGGGACGTTGTCTCTGCAAAAAAAGTGAATGACCTTTTTTCCCCGTTCTCCCTCGAGTAAATCCCTTCTTGACTGCTTCCGTTCGCAGCCCTCACAGGGCTCCCCGTGCGATGAAGGCAAAGCACACGCAGGCTGCGGTTACTTGTGCGTCCTGCGGGACGCGTGCGCTCCTCAGCTAGCGCGTTCGCAGCCCTCACAGGGCTCCCCGTGCGACGAAGGCAAAGCACGCGCAGGCTGCGGTTACTTGCGCGTCCTGTGGGACGCGTGCGCTCCTCAGCTAGCACGTCGGAGGCTCCCGTTGCATCCGTTGCGCGGGTTTCTGCCCTTAGCGCCGCTTCTGGCGTCCCCTTGGGTGGTTCCGGAGCCGCTTGTTGGAGCAGAGCCGGCGCAGAGCCTCCTCGGCAGGGAACGGGGATGAGTAGGAAAAGGGCTTTCGGACTGGTTTGGCCTTAACGTTCTGCTCTGAATTAACCTCGGAGCTTGTTAAAAGTAATTACGTTTATATACGGGGGCTTGACCTACGTTAGTCCAGTGAGTTCCTTCCGCGGGCAGCGGCAGATGGCTCGAGAGGAGAGCACCGGCGGAAGGACGTGTCTCGCGTCATAACCTTGCGGCTTCGGGACTTCGTGTGCTGGAGCGCGTCCAGGCATTTGCATTTAATACCGGCTGTTGAACCGGAACTTAGGGTAGACAAGGCAGTTGCAGAGCAAACTTTTACCCCTGAGCTTTTTCCTGCTTCGAGCCGAGGGCTTGTGGGCCGACGGGACAGCGGGAGCGGGAGGAAAACCCTCTTGTCTTCACGTCTCAATCGGAGCTCCTGCGGACGTGGGCTCGGCCTCCCGGGGAGCATGGTCAGACTGACCACCGTCTTCCCTCGCCGGCACGCCGACTGCCCCATCGCCAAAGCCTCTCCAAAGCTGCCCGGCCCGTGCGTGCCGTCGTCGCTGCTGGTTGTCGCAGGCGTCACTCAAGTTGCTCTCTCAAGCCTCTGCTCTTACCTTCTCCCCCCACGAGCCCTGCCCGTTCCCGGCGGATCCACCCCTTTGCAACACCAGCAGGGCGCAGGAAAATGTTTTTCTCAGCAGGCGCTGTATTTCTCTGCGCTTAATGTATCCAACTCGAGCATGAAATGCGTTGGGGAAGGACAGGAGGATGATGGATGGAGCCTTCTCAGATAATGAGGTATTTTTTGTCTGACTAAATTTCACAGTATGGAGAGAATGGTTTTTTTTCTAAAACGCAACTCAGAAGTTGGGGGGACGGGGAGAGTCAACAAAAAAACCCGAGCGGAAAGCAAAACACCTGCATAGCTTGCCAACCTTTTCTCTTTTCAAGGTGATTCTCTTAAAGCTAGGTATGTCTTCTGGTACGTGAGGACCTGAAGCGTCATTGACGATCTGGAGCATCTGCACTCTGGCTGATTTGGAGATCTTGCCTAACGTGTGTATTTCTTTTACCAAAATGTTCTCCTCTGCTAAGAAAAGCAAGGCAGGCGCAGAAATTTAAGCCCGCAAAGGGGCCCGCTTGGCTCTGTTTTAAAAACAACCCATTTGTCGGGGAGATAAATGCTTCTGCGTGAGTGTTATGAAACACAAACCTCTGCAAGCAAGCTCTCCGTAATAGGTACGAAACCCTCCTGGTAAGGCTTCTCAAAAGCAAGCAGAGGTTGACAAAGGGTAGTCGCAGAAAACGATAACGCTTTCGCGTTCGGCGAGTAGCCGCGCCGATGAACGTACAGCCCTGCGCAGCGGGCGGCCGCAGCACGGCGCGTGGCGTTGGGTGGAAAAAATCCCCCGATTGTGGCTGGGGTGGCTTTCTTTTTGCGGTTCAGATCCGTCAACGAGGGATGGGAGGCCGGTGCCTTGAGTGTAATTTTAGAAAGGAAATGAAGCAACAAAATCCATTAAAATATCATTAAGGGATTGAACGGGACCAGATATTCTCGGAAACGTTGAAGTTCAGCCTTTGTGGTACTTTTCCTTATCTCATTACGTGGTACTGGAAGCGAAAGCGTCAAAGCCTTGATTTGGCGTTTTCTCTGCATTGGGCCGGGTTTTTTTTTGTTTTTGCTTTTCTGAAGGTATAATTGATTGCACGTTCGTTTTCATAATATCTGCACGTGTACCTTTAAAACAGGCACCGACGGAATCCGTTTCGGCCTCTGCTTTTACGGTGGGAGAATTTTTTGCGTCCGGCTGTGTTAAAAATCAGCCATACAAGTACGCTCTCACGTCTCCAGTAATCCTTGCATTTCTATCGAGTGCAAACATTAATTGCGTAGTATGCAGCGAAGTGATTAACATCAATGTAATTTATCATCTGGAGATTCCTAAAAACGAATAAATGAGTTGTTTTGTTCAGCAAGGTGCTGACCCCTTCAGAAACTTTGATTTAAAGCTTTTTTCTTTTCTTTTGGTAAATACGAAAAGCACCACAATCAGCCAAGTGTTCAGTTATTTGATTTTCTGGGGCATTAGCCACTCTTGTTTGTGACATTTCCCAGTTGGGTGCTCGTTTGCAAGCTCGTTAATAAGGTTTTCTCAGAGGAATGTTTTTGGGAGCGAGGAGCACGCAGCACGGCCTGGGCTCGGCCTTTCGCGAGCGCTAAGGGGCACCCCGCGCTTAAGTATTCGAAGGGGAGGCGTTTGTACCCACCGTACCTCTCCGGCCTCGGCTCTCCTTTTCCGGCCACACGCTCAGCGTTTTGGTTCCTTCAGTCGAGGGCGACTCTTGCAGGGTCGTCTCTGGGGTCGAAAGGCTCTTCCAGACAGGTTGAGAACCGCTTACCGGTTATTTGACAGGCGAGATCTACTTACAGCGTGGCTTTCTGTATTTTGGCCGAACGTCAGCCGTGCAGACTCTTGTCCTCGTAGAAAGGGAGGAGCAGAAGCCAGGTCTGGGCTGTCTCTGGCGCCGACTTCGTTGCCCGTCGTTTCCCCTTTTCTCTCCCCGTGCCAGCGCGGTCAGATACAGGAGCCGCCAGAAGTCGGTATTTTCTGAACGGTTATTCCGGGCCATGGGGCAAAGCGGCGAGGAGGATCTGGGTAAAACAGCGCCCGTCTGAAGAAAGAGGTCGAATGCGTTACCTGGGTCATTCTGAAACTGGAACCGCCCAAAGCGGGTGAGCGCTCAGCTTGACCGGCGCGATCCCGCTCCTTGGCCACGGGTGCCGTGCCGAGAGGCGCGCGCCAGGCATCGACACGGTAATCGTAAAATGGATTTTGAAACTGGGATTCGGTACCTGGTTTCACAGCGCGGGCGAGAGAATTTTCAGCTGACTCGGTGAACTCGTGCGTGTTGTCGTTGGCAAACAGGGCGGCGGCG
>NW_010518756.1:708-952 GCF_000687285.1 Phaethon lepturus | reverse complement strand
TGCGGCTGGCCGGCAGGGAACCGGCCGCCTCTAGCCATCTGCGATTTGCACAGTGTCCGCGCTTAGCTGCGGTTGGGAGCAGAGAGAGAGAGAAATCCTGCACCGAAGACGTACCCAGGTCCATCTCCCCAAGAAGGGCAGAGCCCTTCTTGCGGTGTGCCCGCTCCGTTGAGCGGGCGAGCCCTCGCGAAGACCCCGGCGCTGTCGGATGGGGCCCCTTTCCCCCCTGCGGCGGGGCCCTCCG
>NW_010518756.1:0-618 GCF_000687285.1 Phaethon lepturus | reverse complement strand
GGATGGGGCCCCTTCCCGCTCTGCGGCGGAGCTCTGCGAGCCCCAGCCCGCTTTCAAGAGCTCGGCTTCCCCACCTGTGTTTTTTTGTATATTCCCCCCCGCTGCCATCCCGAAGCAGCACGTGGGAAGAAGGCTTTCGGCTGTCTTCCGACCTCAGCTGGGAGCGCGGTGGCCGGGAAGGCACTGTTGGCGGTGGGGCTTCGGAAAAGAAGAACTCATTCCCGGAACGTCATTAGTGACCGTTTCGCTGCGGGTTTGGTGCTCGGAGCGGACAGATGGCCGCGTCGTAGGAGCCGTTGTCGCTTGCATGGGGACGCCTTCCGTTTCGGGGGAGAGGCGCGAGGGCGAGGACGCAACCGCCCTTCACGTGCCTTCTGGCGTTTCCCAAGGCGACCAGCCTTTTCTTTCACGTACGCGGTCACGCTCCCAAACAGCAGTCGTGGCCAGCGTGCGTTAGCGTCCCTGCCGGCTGCTTGTGAGGCACCGAGCTCGCTGTAACGGGATGTCTCGGCTGATTAATGAGATCTAAGCATTATCGATGGCGCGCGCCTCTAAATGGATTAAGAAATCGCTAACTGGCAGATCTGAAAGGATGGTCATTAGGGAGTGGTCGGCAAG
>NW_010518755.1:0-1481 GCF_000687285.1 Phaethon lepturus | reverse complement strand
CTCTCTGAGAAGGAGTTTAGAAAGCAAGGGCATCTACTCTGAACCTCGTAACTCAACGAGAGGGCATTCCTTTACTTCCCTTACCTAACCTTAGTCATAAACCATTGACCAAGTCTGGGACTAGGGGTGGATTTTGGTCCACTCTGAACCTCGTGACTCAGCGGGAGGGTCTCCCCTACTTTCTCTCCTCAACATACATACACATTAACCCATTTCAATCCACGAGTAAATCATTCCAATTTAATTGTAATTTGGTTTCTCATTGTATACCTTTTCCATGTTGAATAAGTAATAGAGTGGACCTTGCCATCGAATTCTGTTCAGTCGCGCTTTTTACAAATTTATATTAAAATCATTTGCTTTCTGATATCTTTGGTGGTGCTTCTTTAAGTGGCCTAAATTATCCATTCGCGACAGGGGAAGAGAGCGCTAGCGCTCATGTTTGTGTGAAATGCATTAAAGGCAGAATCAAATTACCTTGAATCTTAGAGTCTTGAGAAAGTCACTCTAAAGAACTTTGTGCATGGATCTCAATTGCTTAAGAGTATTAGGTGTGCTCAGAGCTTACCTATTGGACATACACCCCTCTCCCCCTGCCAACCCTCCCAGTGTATAAGCAAAGAGCTCTTGGGCTTCCTAGTGATCCTTTTACAATGACACTTTTCATCTTTTAACACCCTCTGTTTTTCATGTTTCAGAACATCAAGACTAAAAATAATGCTTTTAAAGAAATCTCATATAAACAAATCTTAATGACGGTAACTGTATTGACATTAAGATGTGCACAACTTATTTATCGTACACTTACATCACACAGTTTCCTGAAGGTATTTTATTACTTACGATACAAATAGGCATATTAGTTAATACTGTCATATGTCACACCAGTGAAACTTTCTGACAACTGTAGTGATATGTTTACTGAAACTGAAATTTTAATGTGGTTTTAGTGGTTTGGTCTCTCTTTCTCCTTTTTTAAACAAATCAGAATATGTTATTTTTGTTTCTTTAGCTGACATCTGAAATGTTTCAAGCAGACCTTGAAAAAGCATTATTGATAAGCAAACAGGAATATGAAGAACACAAAAAGGTATTTGCGGGCTTCATTCTAATGTAGAAGTTGTACAAGTTTAAGGCTTGAATCTTAAAAATCATAGAATCATAGAATGATTTGGGTTGGAAGGGACCTTTAACGATCATCTAGGTCCTATTCCCTGCCATGGGCCAGGAACATCTTCCACTAGATCAGGTTACTCAAAAAAACCCTGTCCAACCTGACCTTGAACGCTTCCAATGATGGGGCATCCACAACTTCTCTGGGCAACCTATTCCAGTCCCTCACCACCTTCATCGTAAAAAAAAAATCTTTCTTATGTCCAGTCTAAACCCACCCTCTTTCAATGTAAAACCATTGCCCCGTGTTCTGTCAGTACAGGCCCTGCTAAAAGTCTTTTTCTTATAAGCCCCTTTTAAGTACTGAA
>NW_010518754.1:4347-4585 GCF_000687285.1 Phaethon lepturus | reverse complement strand
GCTGCCGGCTGCCCTCTGCATCCGTCTGCCAGTCCTGGGGCTGGGACAGCGTCCATGGCTCTGCTGGCAGAGAGTCGGGGCAGAGCACGGTGCCAGGACGGGTCACCAGCTCCATGCCAGCAAAGAGGGACAGGCTGCGGGAGGGTGCAGTGGTGCTCACCATGTCCCCTGCCAGCCTGCTCACCGCCTCCCGCTCGCAGGGACAGGCTGGCACCGTGGCATCAGGCGGCACCCTGGG
>NW_010518754.1:2340-4180 GCF_000687285.1 Phaethon lepturus | reverse complement strand
CCCGTGCCAGCCGGCTCCCCGCCTCCCGCTCGCAGGGACAGGCTGGCACTGTGGCATCAGGCTGCCCATGGGTCTCCGCTTCCACCCCCTGTTCCTCACTGCAGGCCGGCATGGCCGTGGGCAGTGGGGTTGCACTCAGCGGGGTGAGGATGCTCTCGCCTGCCAGGGGCAGGATGTCCGTCAACAGGTCCGCAGTACATGAGGCTGAGCCCACGGCGAGGGCAGAGGGGTCTGAGTCCGGCCACTTGCTCTTGGGGGAGGGCTGGCTGCTGCAAAGAGCCTCGAACTGCCGCAGAATCTCGGGAGTGAGAGCAGCATCAGGAAGGGGGCTTGGCCCCAGCCCGTTCTCCCAGTGCTGGGGATCAGCCCCAGGACATCCCCTTCCAGGGGTCCCAGGGAGGGAGCATCACACCTCACAGGCTCCCTGCTCCTGTGAGAGATGGACGATTACCAGCTCTCTGGGACACACATGCAACCATTCCCAAGAGCTGGGTGTCCCTGAGGACAGGCAGGCCAGTGCCCGGGACCCCCCTGCCTTGGGGAGAGGGCACAGGGATGTCCCAGGAGTCACCTTCATTGCTCGGTTGGCAACAGGACCAGGGCTGCCTTGGCTGCGCTGCTGCAGGTGCTGCCGAGTCACAGCAAAGATCTGGTCCAGGGAGAGCAGGTCGGAGCACATGAGGGAGGAGATGGCACACATGGATCTCTGTGGAGAGGAGAGCATGGCTGAGAGTGGCAGGCAGGACGGGCAGACACCAAAACACCCTGACTTGGCAGCACTTCTTCCCTGCCATCCCTCCACCCTGTGCCTGCAGCGGCACAGCCTGAAGCGGACAGCATCACAGGCATGTGCCGGTGGCACACCGGGACTGCCCCGCGCTCACCATGCGGACGCTGTCACTGGGGTCCTCCAACGCCCGGCTGAGCAGCTCCAGCACCACCTCGCAGTTCAGCAGCCCGCACCTGGCCGAGGGGAAGGGGTTACGGCCACACCAGCTGCATGCAGCCCCCCGAGCGGGCAGCCCTCCTGCCTGGCAGCCTTTTGTCCCCAGAGGTCTGGCCAAGGTAGTCAGGGGGTGAGAAGGGTTCAGGCTGCCCCCCAAGTACTCCTTGTCTGGCCCCATAGCACCCACAGTCCCAGGGAGCATCCTCCTTGTGCACTTACTCCTTGACGAAGTGTTGTGCTTCCTCCCTGGTGAGGAAGACCCTGGCACCGCGGGTCAGCGCTGACACCAGGCTCACCTCCCGCACACAGTCACCCAGGCTGTCAGCGTCCACCCTGCTCGAGGAGATGCCTCAGTGGGGACGGAGCCAGCCCTGCTCCCTCCTGGGGACCCCAGTGCAGGCCCCAGTGCCGTCCTGTGGGCAGGGAGTCCCTCCCAAATTAGTTCCCCCACCCGTGGCTCTGTCCACCCAAGGGCTGCCCATGCTGGAAGGCCAAATGTGCCAGGAGGAATCCAGCCCAGCAGTGCCAGGGGACTCAAATTAATGGTGTGGAAAATGAGAGCACTGCTCCTGGAGATGAGGGAAGCATCTCAGAAGCACCTGGAGGAAGGGGAGCCCCCCACGGCCCCGTTCTCACCTCTCAGCCATGTGGGTCAGCTCCCGGCTGGCCCCGGAGTGGCTGTCACTGCCCGATTTGCTGCAGGAGTCCGAGGTGCGGCTCAACTCGCCGTTCCCCTGCGAGGAGTCCTGGGAGCTGTGCCCGCTGTCTGTCTCCTCCCAGCCGCCCCCAGCCAGCCCCGGCTGGTGACTTACTGCCAGGACAGCAGCAGTGAGGTGCTGACCCTCAAACCAGCCCCAGTACCTTGTGGGGACCCCCGCGAAGCCCCCCAGCAGC
>NW_010518754.1:0-2079 GCF_000687285.1 Phaethon lepturus | reverse complement strand
CAGCCAATGGCCCCCCCAGCCCAGTGGCAGGGGGACCTACCTCGGATGCTGTGTGCCAAGGTGGCCACTGGTGGCTTCACAGCCCCAGTCAGGCTCCTGGTGGGAGAGGGGGCTCTCACGGGCTGGTAGGCATCCTCGCGGAGCTCCCTGCAGCGAGGCCGGGGCCCCTCCGGGGAGGGGAGCACAGCGTGGGCCACTGCTTCGGCTGCTCGCTGGATGGTGCTGAGCAGGGCTTCCCCTGTTGAAGCTGGGCAGAGGCCAGGGCATCAGGGGCTTCCCCACCTTACAGGGCCTCACTAGGGGACAGCGGGGACCTGCCAGCAGAGAGGAGCGGCCCCAGCAGCCAGGCTCCAGGCACAGCTGGGCTGTGAGGGACTTCTGGCTGGACAAGGGAGACGAGGAATACCTGGGAGCTACTGGGACAGGCCACGGGGCACAAACTAGACTCTCCCATCACACCTCCCAGCAGGGAGGGACCTGGCAGAGCCCCCCCACTGCCAGCCCCATGGCTGTGCCACCACCCCACTACTCAGACAGCCTGGGAAAGGGGAGAGCTGCACAAAGCAAAGGGTGCAGCGTGGCTCTGCTCTGAGCCAACCAGAAACACTTGCTGAGAGAGCGAGCAGCCAGGTTAGGTGTCTCTGAATGCTGGGAGCCTGGTCTAACCCTGGCAGGATCCCTGGGGCTGTGGCACTGTGGCGTGAAGGCAGGGCAGCACCGAGCAGGGGATCCACACGGGGTGAGGGGCAGCTCCAAGCAAGGGCACAGCCAGGACTTACCGGAGCCGCTTTTCTCACTGCTGAAGCCGAATCCTTGCAAGGAGCTGCAGGGGCTGGGGCTGGAGCCCATGCCTGGGGGCAGCACAAAGCACGTTCAGAGGGAGCACAGGCTTTGGGGGTCACCCTCCACGGCTGTTCCTCCCCTTTGCAAGCACAGAGGAGTGCCTGGGGCAGCCGGGAGGAGCTGGGACCAGGGCAGCGTCCCACTGCTCCCCCAGGCGCGCTTTTCCCACTGACCCAGCATCCTGCAGCCAGCTCTGACCAGAGCTGTGGGACATCCCCAGTAAGCTCACTGCCGGGGCCTGCAGTGAGACAGGTACTGGGACCCACAGCACCCTGCCCTCGCTCCCAATAGCCCTCCTGGACAGGAGACCCTCTTCCTACCCACAGCTCCACCCGAGGGGCCTGGCCCGCCGTGACCCATAGGAGGTGACAGGGCTGCAAGGGGCCTGTACTTACCCGTGGGAGGCAGGGGATGGGCAGGCGGCGCAGCAGGCTGGGGGAGCGGTGCATCCGAAAAGAGAACACTTGCCAGGTCCTGCCGGGAGAGAGGAGAGTGTGGGTAGAGAGCTGGGGAGCATTGGGCACCCCAGTCGGGCCCCAAGGCAGGGGTCTAGGAGGCAGAACTGCCCTGTCGCCCCTCAGGCAGGGCCCGGGCAGTCCTCCAGGCACAGCAGGAACAGAGCCGGCACTCACCTGTGCAGCTGCCCGGACCTTCTGGTTCAAGCTGTTTCCATGGAGGGGGTCTGGGGGCCCGGAGAATACTGCAAGGCACAAGGTCAGGAGGGCTGGAGGACACTCGGCTCCCAGGCATGGGGCAGGATGGGGCAGGACAGTGGCCCCAGCCAGCGCTCAGCCTCTGGAACAGCCCTCACAGGGAGGAGCTGCTCTGGGCTCTCTCCCACGGCCAGGCTGGGTTCTCCAGCACCACGCAGGGCTGCTCCCTGCTCTCCTGCCTCAGATGGCCCACTCCTCGCCCTGTTACCTGTTGCCTCCCGGATGAAGCAGGCATTCCTCTTCAGCTGCAGGACAAACTGGGGGGAGCCCTGGACACATGTGTGCAGCAGGATCTTCAGCACCTGCGGACGCAGGGCTCAGGGTAGGAAGGCCAAGTGGCAGCTGCCTTGCCAGCCCCCAGCCCTGTGGCAATGCCCACGCTCTGGCACATTGCCCTGATGGTGCGACCCTAGCCCTGGGGCTCCTCTGGGGCCGGGGAGCCCCACAGCAGCTGCCCCTGCTCACCACCCCTGACCTACCTTCAGCTTGACGCGGCAGGAATTGCTCTGCAGCCGGTTGAGGA
>NW_010518753.1:5970-33957 GCF_000687285.1 Phaethon lepturus | reverse complement strand
AACTTCGATTGGAGATGATCTCTCATTGCTTACATCAGTTGAGGATGTAGTCAGTAATTTCTTCCATACAGCACATATCAACAAAAAATCTTACACGCTTAAATCTTATTCTCTCTGTTTATACTGGTCTAAAACGCGTGGGCCTTAGAGTTCTGTATGTTCTCAAAATAGACAGTGGTGTTACTCCTGAAATATTGTAGGTGACCTATGACGGTGTTTTCAACAGGAACATCGAGTTACAGTCCTAGGGCAGTGAGTGACGATTTATTTAAACCAATTCTAGATGCATCTCTGAAAAAATAAGCAAAGTGAAACCTCTAAGGACTTACTTTAAGACAACTTTACACAGATATGATGAGGACACTAAAGCCCCATTTCTTGTTCAGTATCTGCTGTATTTAATGTGCTTCTATTAGCATAACACACGCACAACGATGTCTGTAATGCAGTAACAAGTATCACATTATAGATATATGCTAAGTAAAGCACTACATCTCAACAGGAATATTAGGGGGCTGTGATGGTCAGAGAATGAGCTACATGAGAATGGCAAGTCCTCATTCTCAGAACATCCTCACCACGCATGTTGAGAATGGCATCTCCTGTCTTTACCAACAAAGCAAGATGCTTTGTTGCTTTCTGGAAATACTGCAGAGCCAATACGCCAGCAAGGGGGGCTTGACTCTGCTGAAGCTTGTAGCCTCACTGCTAATTAAGGGTGGAATGGAACCCTCCCTCAGAAACCAGATCATCAGGTTTTATGACAAAAGCCTTGATTACAGAACCTAAGCTGACTTGTCAGATCCTAGAATGAGCTTCCAGGATGTATTTACTTATTTTAACTTGTAAAGGATTTTAAACTGTGAAATCTCACCGTGCCATTTTATAGTCACTTTTGGGAGTATAGCAGCAGCTAATCAGCTCAAAAATCCCACCATATCTTACACATATGCTCAGTTTTCTGCAGTATTAATTGCACTGGAACTACTCATCTGCATAAATTAAGCGCATGCTTAAATATATGCAAAATCTGAGCTCAAATGGCTATAAAATATATTCTCAAAATGACAAGTAGGCATTAAAAAAAAAAGAATCATCATGGAAGGTCTGCCAGACAGGGAACCCAGTATCTGTCTGCTGTCAGCCATGATGAAAACACAAAACAATTTTTGTAACCCAGTGTACACTGCAAGTGAAAGAAACATGCAGGACAGAGTGAAAAAAAAGGGTTCAACTGCATGCAGTCTAATTTCAAGTGTGTAATTATGGTCCTGTTTTCTTTGGCCTAAAAAAAAAAAAAGGAGGAAAAAACCCAACAAAAGGTCACCAACTAACCTCTCCTCACCTCCAAAAACCCAAACTGCATACAGCTCGAAAAGGGCTTTAAAGCACTGGAAATGGGGAGGGAAAAGGTCTGAATATTAGGGATGTACAAGTAATTACTAACAGTTTCAGGGCTATTCAACACACCACTAGGAAAGCATTCAGCCATTACTAGAACTTACAGCTATGACAGAGAGCAACGAATCCCATCTTAAATGAGCAGTCAGTGTCTCTTCCGCAGAGAGAAGCACTGCTCATACCTTTATGGAAGATAAAATGACAATTGCTGGCTCCTTGCTCCTTAGAGAGAAAGCCTGAAGACACCAGAGCTCTGCTGAGCTCCCCTCAGCCCCGAGAGCTCTGTCTCACCGCCCTGCCACCATGAAGGACCACCGTACCCTACAGTTGTCGGGGGAAGAGGCTGTTTTTCTGCCATTTCTAAAAATGTTGCAAAGATAGTGTTCCTTACAGAAAATTCCAGGGGGATGAAAAGGCCACCAAGCTGCTAGTAGATTAAACACAACACACATACCCCACTTAAGGAAAAAAGGTCAGGGGGAAGACTAAGGTCTGCTGGAAGCTGAGGAGGGCAGAGGAGCAGGCTGCTTGACGAAGGGCACTAGCACAGATTCTGGGAGTTTGAATATCAAGCCTGATATCGGCCTAATTGCCCACCCTGAACGATCTCTCTGGCAGTGGTGTTTCAGCATGCAAATTATAGCTGTGAAAAATTCCTCAGACTGAAACCCTCCCTTGTTTCTTCAGCCTTGTTTTGTCCTTTCCAGAAAAATCTAGTAGTTGGTGTGTGATATGGTTACATAGACAAAGATCTTTTTCCTAGCCCTTTTATTACATACGCTTGATTACTGTGAAGGGATTTAAATGAGTTTAATGTCCCTGGTACTCAAAAGGCAATGGCTGCCTTTCAACAAAACAAAGCAAACAAAAAACCAAGAGCTGAAGAGCTGTGCTGGAGGAGAGAAGTGCTGCTGCTGCCGGAGAGGCTCAGTTAGATACAGGAGGTGGCAGACCAGGGCGCCGAGTTTGAATGATTTTTGGCTTTGGAGAATTCTTTGGGTCCTCGTCTTCTTCCATGTCGCTGTCACAGACATGCACTACCACGCTGGGAGTGGACTCTGTTCCTGCGTGCAGCTCGTATTTCTCTCCTGGAAGCAGAAATAAAAAATAGATCAAAGGATGACTGTCTGAGTAGCAGCACAGACCATGGCACTCCTGGACTGCAGAATACTCCTGCACCTGGACAGGGCAGATGAGTGCGTGCTGCTCCTAAATACAGGTGAGGGCAAGCATGGCTAGACTGTATCAGATCCCTGCAGGGGCAGTGATCATTGGTTTGTAAGACATAATAAAATACCCTGGTGTCTATAATGGCGTTTTGCACCAATATTAGTGGCCAGCAGCAGTGAAAAAAAAAAATAAAGTATGAAGAGGAGGGAGAGCACAGAAGTTCATGGTTAAGAAAAAGGACTGGAATGCAACCTATCAAACATTTGGTCTGAAGTCACATCCCACCTGTTGGGCTGGGGCTATGCTTTTTTGTTGTTTTCCTTTAATCTAGCATGGCTCCAGTCCCATTTTAAGTCCACTCCATTCTGCAACTTGTTGCCTCCAGACAGACATCAACACTTGGTCCAATTGCTATAGAAATTAAAAAAAACCCCCACATCTATCTGCTCCAGACGGATTTTGAGATTCAAAGCTCTTTAGCTGGGGCTGTAACGAATTCTGTCTCTACAGATGAGATTACAGAGTACAGTCTATAAATGCTTACTAGCAGGCTACACACTTAAACAGTACATTAGATTTTCTAACTATGTACATTCCTTATTTAAGTCTCCACCCAGTACTCCTGTGGGGAAGATGAATATGGCTTAGGTGGTTACCTGCAAGAGTCCACAAGCAACAGAAAATGAGGATCAGGCATGGGACTTTCAGTTCTACATTCAGGCTGTTGGCACTACATATGTTTTGGATTGTACACAGGATGTAAGTAGGTATTGGTTATTAAATTGCAAGGAATTAATTTAAGACTGTGAGGAGAAAAAAGTCCCAATGGTGACATTGCTGACAGGATGACTTGGTCTTTCAGAAGTGACAGGCACCCGTTCACAGCACTGAAAACTAGAAGCCATTCCAGCTAATGCTCTGCCCCACTGATGACAAATAGTCCAAACTCATCTCCAAGACCCACAAGCCACCATTAAATTAAAATAGGCTTACAGTGACCACACACACCCCTGATAGCCTGGATTTTTCTTCATAAGAGTGCTGCAAAACCACTGCATATTGCCCGCAAAATATTCTGCAATGAGGAAGGCGCGGTCCCAACGTACCTAGCTGACCTGTATTTGTGCTGCAGCAGCGGCTAAATGCCTGTGTCACCGGTAGAACCCGGCAGTGCTAGGTGTTGTACCATGAAAGTGAAATGGCAGTCCCTACCTCAAAGCACTTGCAGTTTGTTCGTGTTACTAATTAGGATTTTTCTTTATTAGCAGCTTTGTGGCAGAATAATTCATGTGAGGAAGAGGTTGCAGGTTTGGCCCTGCATTGGCACATGCAGTTCTGGGCTCACATGTTATTTGTGCTGACAAATTCTTGGTCCAAATAAGACTGGGCGGCTTGCGACTAGAGGACATGCTGCATTTTTGCCTAAAAAATAAGAGGCAACTAGTGAATCATAGCTATAAGTCAGGCATCTTGCTGTGAGAAATATTTTACTGCTGTGATACCATTAATGTTGACATTTAACTGCTCTATTTTTGGCAGCCTTTCCTCTGAATCCAAATTGAGCAAAGCATTTACAGGTCTTGCTGATAGGCTAAAATATAAAAAGAGAAATAGCGTGGTTGTGCTGCATTGAGAAATTATATGGTTTTTCTTTGCCTATTTTCCCTGCGGGCTTCAGCTAATTTCTCGGCTATGGGCTGACGTCAATGCTGCCAACCAGCACCGAAGGCTACACTGGTCACTGTCAGCGACAAGCCGCTCCGCAGCGCTGCGCACTCACAACGCTGGGCCCTTCCCTCCTCTACCAGCACCGTGAAGTAAATCAGATTCACTGCCCTCTTAAGAGGTAATAATCCCAGGTCAAATGCCACATTCTTTTACTGTTCAAATCCTTCCCAGAAGGACTCTTTCTACTGAAAAAGAACAGTGGAAATAAGTACAGACACAAGGAAAAATATTCAGATGCCTTTGGCACAAGTAACTGCAACAGCAATTAATGTCACTTTGCAAATCAAAATGTGATGCGCTTATAAATTAGGTTTTTGAGGCATACAGTTATTTCTGGGCATAAATGAGCTGCAGACTCAGTTCTGTACTCACGATTACTCATGCCTGCAGAACTGTGGCTCAAACTGCAGAAAACCTTTCTATGGCTGAGCTAGGAACAAGACAACAGTAACTATGGGACAAGCTTGTATCTTGTTCCTAAATGTAACCGTTGTTTGCTGAGGAACACTGAGGTAATAAGCACAAAGTAAAAATCCAATCGATAAAGCCAGATTACCCCTTCCCTTCTGCTTTTTTGTACATTTTCTTCTTTCCTCTTAAACAACAAATCCAGCATAAAAACCCCCCAAACAAGCAATTGAGCTAAATCTGCAGTAGTTAAGCTAGCAGAGTAATGGTTGAACCACTGCAGTTGAGTTATGCTTACAAGGTACAGGTTGTCCCAAGCTAGGTGTAGCAAGTCAAGTTAGCATAGTTAAGATTCACCAAGTTCTGTAGTTAATACCACTGAAGCATTTGTCCAGTTACCTCATTCAGCTGTCTCTGACGCTGCCCCACCACTCCCACTTCTTCCCACTTCTCCCTGGAGAACTCTCACAGGCTAAGCCAAAGGATTCTTGGGGAGAGGTATCTTTCTCCTCCAGCAGGCTATCTCTATCCCTTAATAATAAGTTGTTTCAAATATTCATGTAAGCTGAGATAACAATGGAAACTCACATAAATTTATTCAGAAAAATATCACAATATTTATCAAGTACACTCGAACATCTAAACCCTGCCTTCAGGGTATAACGCAGGGAAGAATTAAACTGTGGCATTTCCACCATATAGATTCATCAGAAAATGTTCCTAACAAACCCCTGAAAATAGCAGCAATGTTCTTCTATTAAATTGCTTCGCATAAGAAAAAAAATAGGAAATTGAAGTTTCACCATTCAACAATGGGCCTAACTGCTTTTATGTCACTTGGCACCACCTTTTGTGACTGCATTAACCACAAGCAAACCCACAGCCTCAGGTGACACAAGAAAGATGACCACAAGAACAGCACAAAAGCAACTTATAATATTTCAGAATTATAAAAATAACGGCATGTGATTTTCTATCCCTTTGTGAATCAGTACTATGACCTTTCATTGCTGGTGCATCTCTTGTCTAATGAGGCTCTTTTGTCCAGCAAAGACTATCTTCATACACTTAATTAATATTGAAGAAATTATAATGATACTGTGCAGCTACCTCATCCCTGACTTTGACTCATGATCAAAGGTTAAAATGGGTTCAGAGCTGTCCATTCCATGTTAAACATGTCATTAGCACCATAAAAATACCTTCCACTTATAGTCCCTTCATCCAAGTGCTTTACAAATAACACGGTGCAAATAACGGGTGGTCCTTTGTACGGGTGCATGTGTATGCCTGAAGAGATAGAACCCATCCCATATAATACCTCTACTGCATGGATCTGCCATACGCAAAATGGAGGAGTTGCTCTCTGGAAGTCCATTACCGATGTTGCAGGAGAAGGTCACCCTCCTCTCCTGGCCAGCAGGACAAGGCAGAGGGAGAGCCTTCTACACCCACAGTCCTCCTGTACCCTGCCTGAGGGAAGGGCAGAAGCAGCCGCAGAACAGAGGAGAGAGGAAGAACAGAGATGGAAGATTTTATCTATCACCCATCTGCCTGCCCCTTCACCCCCTTTTAATCCTTTTTGGGAGTCATATGAAATATTTAGTATTTCCTTTGAATCAGTGAGAACAAACATGAGAATTTGTTCTCTGGGCATAGAAAACTTGCCGTGCGAGGCATGGTTTGAAATCTGCGTGCGGCATTTACTGGGCAGGGTCCTGCTCTTTCCCGTTTTCCCCTTCCCTCTGCAAGGGTGAGCCAAACCCAGGGCAGAGCAGGGGCAAGAGCTACGCATCCTCAAGAAGCCCAGCTAGAGCATGGCAGGAACTACATCTTAATTGCTCAGAGACAAAAATGAAACCCTGTCCCAGCCCTTCTCTGACCACTGATCATTCGCAGACCCAAGCAGCCAAGTGGCACAGACTGCTGCAGGGTCTCCTTTGTGTCTCAAGACACCTCTGTGGACCTAGGAGCCATCACGTGTAAGGCTTCAGGGTGCTGCTTTCATAATGCGAAGAACGTATTTTACATGGCCTGGAGTGCAGCCTGGGGGCATGTGGGAGGTGCAAAGCCTGCTGGAATGCTGACAAAGGACTGGGAAATGGGGAGAGAACTGAAACGGGTACAAATTTGTCTGCACGGGCTACTGGAGATGGTGTCCAGCCTGCATTGATTTTCAAATAGTGCCTGAAATTGTGGAGGCGAGTGCTAACGGATAGAGGGCAAAACCGCACTGGGGAGCACATACAGCAGTTAAGTGCTGACCTATATTGTGTGTTAATGTATCGTGCAGATCTCATCAGTGGAGCCGTGATCCGTGAATCAAAGCCATGGGAGAAAGGCACTTTGTCCGGGCAACCGCTGGGTGGGCAGCAGGCAGGGCTGAGGTTGGCAAGGGGAGGCCAGGGTGGCACCTGGGATCCTGGGGACAGGCACTCTGAGGAGTGCAGACTTAGCAAGTGAGGGAGTACAGAGCAGTCTGTTGAGAAGAAATTGGGGTAGCGGGTTTGAAAGAGGCAATGGGGGAAGTGAGGGAAGAAATACGCAGGTTGGGCCTAGAAAGGGAGGGGGTAGGACCGCTTTCCAGAAAATAAGGACTTACTCTAGGTGCCAGGAAGATGGGGATGGTTTGTAAACTGCTGCACTAATAAATGGCAGAGCAAACATAGCTGCCTTTTCTCTGAGAGGAGCAGCTCTGCTTTATAGACATAGCCTAGACCTGGAGATTCCCCCCACTCCTCCTTACATTTTACATATAAAATTATTTCCTGTATTCCTTAGAGGGATGAAATTAAGACCTTATAAATTTTTATGAAAGAGACATAAGGCCCTAAACTAGACAACAGCTTAGTACGTAGCAAGCATTCCTGTAGAAAAGAGCTAGGTCCAAGTCAGGCCAGGCAGAGACACAACCTGGGTCTGACAGGCAACCAGCCAAACTACCACCCTCGTTCAGTGCAATGCCTTTGTATCTTCATCGGTGTTTTAAACTACTGGAAGTTCTCTTGACAGCGGAAGTGTTTTTCGTCAAAGATATTAACGATCACACTTCTTTCTTTGCAATATATTGAAAAAAAAGTAGGTTGGTGGTCAGAACCAGGCACGGTCACAGTTGCTGGCCCTGACTAGTCTACAGTATTCTGTTCATGCCTCATTTAAAGCTCAATTTCTGAATCTGCAGAAAGTAAGAATACACATCAATGAACAAGAAACTTAAGTAAACATGCCATGGTCTTCCCTAAGAAGTAAATGCGCCCTTACCAATCTCAATTTAATGTCGAAGGACCAAAAGCCTGCTTCCTTTTGTGCACAGCAAAAAGAAATCTTTCCAGTTAGACCTCTGAGATGCCAGACAGTCATTGCTGCAGCCACAAGCCTGCAAAAATAACCCCACAAGCCTGTCCCAAAACTGAGCTTGGAAAAAGCAAATCTGTTAACTAGCTTCCGGACAACTCATTTTACTCTGGAGCAAATCTCCCAACGTTTGTGCCTGGGGACAGTTTTAGACTCTGATTTTGTGGCTATGATGATTATGGCAGCGTACTGTGAAAGGAGATGACCTGTATCATGGAATGGGAAAGTAGTCTGGGTCTGTGTCCAAGTGGTGTATCTTGCAATTCCAGTGAAGTAGGTCAGTAAAACTCATCTTGTACTGGGGACATACAAAGAAACTATTCACTATTTACAGGCTCAAACGAATTTTCCTGGTCCTCAGATATTAGTCTTACCAACTCAGTGTATTTAATATAGCAAAGATTCCTCACAAGTTAAAGACATAGAAGTCAGGCTCTTAACATTCAGAGTTCTGTAAACTGTGGTGCCAGTGAGTATTTTTTGATAGCTGATACACCATAGTTACATTTTTAATTGTGTTTTTTGAATGAAAAAAAAAAAATCTAACTTAAAGGTGTTTTCCTAATGTGATACTGAGAAATGAGTTTTGGTGGGATTTGTTTTTCAGTGAAATTCTAAACGTAGTAAATGCACAATTGAGAACTGCAACACTATTTTAAAACCGCCACTGCAGTTAACTAAAATTGATCTCTCTAACAAGTGCTAAAAATAGAAAGAGAGCACACAGTGACTTTTCATATTGCTCCCTGCAGGCTCCTTAAATACGGGTGAATATGACCTTCATGCAAAGCTGTCCCAGAGTGTGGGACAATGAGTGATATTTCACATTCCACTGCTCTAGAACAGGAATTGATTTATTACCCAGCTCGCTAGGGAATTCGTTTACATGCTTCCATTTATAACACTGCTGCATCAAGGGGAAAAAAAAAAGGAGGTTTTTTGTTTTCTTTTATTCAGCAGTTTAGAAGCAAAGCATCAATTCTAGAAATAACAATATGCAAAATAGTATGAAGTGTTACACCTGACAGCCCTTTCTGCTGAATGGGAATAAAACACGGGAATCTCTGATGTTCTCCTGGTATATGTTCCCCCACTGTGAGAGATCCCTTGTGAAAAAGATACGAGATGATCCTGCAAACCTTGTGAATCACGAAACAGCTCTTCCTGCACCCCACACACTTCAGTTCTGGGTTACTCTCGTGCAGTTACACAAAAGCCCCGGTGATAAGATGTCTGCAACTGGAAGCTAGTCTCAGAACAAGAAAGCAGTATCTTCAGTACAGCTGGGGAGAAAAAAATTCTCTCATCCCACAGGAATTTAGAAAATAAACTCACCCCCCCCCAGTTGTTATTAGATTGGATCTGAAGTGGTTTATTTCAATACAAAAATAATTTAACAAGCTATTTGTTCTTATGGTTTACAAATGTAAATTAGACCTAATTTCTAAATGATACTGCCTAGACTGGAAACTGGAACCTTTTCCATTTTGAAAATTTTAGAAGAGGATGCTTTAACACCCTCAAGGCTTTAACAGCTTTGAAAGAAAACTATTTGTAATGATGACTTAATTAAATCAAATGTAATCCTCTCCTATGGAAAGTTTTGGTTTCATCAGATGAGCATTTTCTAAGGGAAAGCATTGTTTTGAAAATCCCAGCTAGCTTCAATTCCTGGCACTAGCTGAAGGTGGGAAGACAGAAGAAAGTCTATCTGCATTATCCATTTGATAGAGGCTACAACTTATCCCATTCCTTCTGCATACAGTTTTCAACGGAAAACGGGCAGTCCCAACGGAGCAATCCTGCCAAGTTTGGGGAATGGTAGTTCTCTCTCGACCAGCTTGTTAACATGAGAAATTCTCCACGCTGGAGGAGATGCAGTGATTTGATGAGGTATTATTCTGCATCTTCAAAAGCAGTACTGAGCAGATGGGATTTAAAGCAAAAGCTCCTCAAGTTCATGCACAAGCATTTGCCCAGTCCCCACATAAACCATCAGTTGTCTCATCTCAAACACAAATCCAAGCACAACAGATTGTGTAAACAAGCTTTGATCTGCTATTCAATCAAATAGCACTCACAAGCTGCAGATAAGATAGAATTCTGTACATACATACAGTAAAAACTCATTCTTAAGCAAAGAACAAGTTAACATGCATCAACTTAAATCCAAAGCTTTAATGCAACTTACAGGCTTTACCCCAACTTCCTCTACAGTTATTCTCTACACTTCTTGTCTGCTGCTTCTGACGTATTTTCACACAAGGATCACAAGCTTACCTGGTCCTAGTTTAGAAACTGCATAAAGGAGGTCGTAGTTGATGACAGGTGTTGCATCATCTATTGGTTGCCACCCTACAGGTGGGGAGGCTGGAGGCGAGATGAGAAACTGTTTTGCAGGCTGTGGTGGTGCCAAATGAAGCTTGTCTCCATCTGTCTCAGAGGTCTGAATCTTTAAAGCATAACAAATACATTGTTTAGTATAGGATGGGTAAATGGAATGATTATTCAAATCGTACACTTCTAATACCAAGTGCCTCCCAGGCGGGGTTTCAGCGTCGGTCTCAGCAGAGAAGGCCTGGAGATGAATTTCATCTCAACCTTACAGATGGTTCCTCTACAGCAAATACACTGTAGGTGGCTGTTATATGAGCAAAGCTACAATGTTTGTGCCTATTGTATATGTTCTCTGAGGATAAATGCAAAGCTTTGGTATCCACGGCTGCTAGTTCAGAGATTTTTGAGGCTAAAAAGATGTTATTGTGGTCTACTGGCCTGAACTCCTAAAAAGACGTTAGACAAGAAACCAGTAACTCCTGCACCAAGGCCTTATCAGTAACTTCAGAAAGGTTTCTGAAGATTTGATTTCTTTCACTGAAGTGGTAAAGGAAATCTATCACACTCCTTAGTCATTTGCAACTAATTGTTCTCATTTTATTTCCATGTTAAATTATCTAGTTTAAGTCCTGCTTTTTTCTGGCATATTTAAGAAGTCTCAACATAAATGAATTATACTACAGCCATACCTGAGCAAGTTTACAACCAGCTCGGTCCCAGAAGCAATAAACTACATTCACATGACAGCAAGCCAGAGAGAGCACCCTGCTATACCACAACGGGTTTTACAAAGAGCCAGTTTGCATCTCTCAACTCCATGTTCCCCAGAACTTCTAGTTCTGGAAGTGCTTATTCAGTCCGGCTCAGGTCCATATAAACATACACTGCTCCAGACACTGTGCTGCTTCCACATACTCATTTCCTGGACACAACTAATAAGCTCTTTTAAGACTGCATGTACTGAAGAGCATAGTGCAGGAGCACTATAGACTTTCTTCTGTCTTCCCACCTTCAGCTAAAGAGCTTTGCAGGAAATCAGCTTAGATATGGAGACTATGTACATTTTTCTTTTTGTTGTGTTATCCTAAGTTTCCTATTTGCCTCTTGATTGTGCAGTTAGAGTGAAATGATTCACAGATCTGCTTAACAGCAGGTTTTGAAACCCTTCAGAAAAAATTCAGAACCAGATCTAGGAGATTAAGGCATATAAAATGGGTTTGAGGTAAATTGTCAACACCTAAATCCAACTAAGATCTTCTGAACTCATCTAACTCATTAAGCATATTGGTTTTTTTCCACAACTACAAGATGTTTCCCATCTTCCTGAGGTTCTGCTTCTGCCTAGGCTGAAAACAGCTCCTATTCTGACCAGGCTGTGGAGGCTCAACACTTAACTGCCTCTTAGGTTTGTCTGGTATCTTCAAATGAGCCTGCCCTTAACCTAGGACCTCTGAAGGACCAATCTGGCAGCTCAAGCCACACTTAGATTGCTTATAAGTGCTAGAGAGCATCCCATAAGCAGCAGCGGCCACAACAACTTACTAAAATACATTCAGAACAGATGGTGGTCGGATTCTCAACCTCCCTCACCTTTCTAAATCCTAGCTGGGGCCTAGTACTCACCCAGGCTGTGAGACATCTGGGATCTCTCATCCTTGGCCAAGCAGAATTGAAACCCTCATCTGACACTTCCAATGGATGGATATAATCACCTTTGCCCCCAGGCTGGAGGCATTCTTCTCTCCCTACCTCCTCCCTTTTACTTGAACTCACTGAATTTCTTTTAGAAAATTGACACATGTATTCAGTAAGAAAAAAAGAGTCCGGAGGAAGCCTGATTGTGGTTTAGGGTTGCAGTCAAATAAGTAATTCAGCCCTACTTTTTTTTATGGACTGATACTTTACATTACCACTTTTTTAATGGTTAGTTTAGAGAGCTACCCACAGAAAATACTCAATGTTGTAAATCAGTTCTAAGCTATGTAACTTCTGTGTGTTGAATAAGCAACTTGGGTCCTAAGTGATCCTTTAAATTTACTGCAGACCTGCTGGGCAGATACAGCTCAGGCAGCATAAGGATGTCTGAGTAATCTTTTAGCAGAGACATTGGGCATGAGAGAAACCTTTATTACTTTACTCAGTGTTGCTACGCGCTATTTCTTATAAAAGCTACACACCAACATAGAAGTATACCAGATTTCATTACCTGTGCAAAATACAACTTTAACTTCTTCCCCCTGAACTGTGTTTCATGCAGCTCTATTCTGGCACGGGCAGCTGATTTGGGACTGCTAAAATTTATCCGCACACGCCTGAAGCTTTTAAACAGCTGGAATGTCACGCAGTCATCATAGGCACGGAACAAGCCTTCAAATTTTTCCTGCAAATGAAAAAGAAATAATGCTGACGATTAGCTCTGTGCTCTGTCACATAGTCTGTGTCAAAGGGTAACCTGAAACTTGAGGACAACTCTTTAACTAGGAGGTTTCAGCCTTTGGGGGTGGGTGTCCATAGACTAATAAAGGCTCTGTGAAAAGAACCTCAGGAAAGCACTGCTCTGGAAGGGCTGAACTCTCTAAAATCTTTGTGGGAACGAGTCTTCAAAATAAGAACCCTGCAGCTATTGAACTTCTCGCAAACGTTGAGCAAAACTGCGACAATGACTTATGAAATGAAGCTGAAAAGGGCATATGACTGAAAATACCAGATGACTATGGTCTCATCTGTACAAACGCAAACATTGTGCTGAATGACAATGGAGTCACAAAGTCAGGCCCACTGTAACCAAGGGTTACAGTCACATCAGCACTGCAGGGTCATTCTGTACTGCATGTTACGTTTTTCTGAATGTTTTGTCATTTAAATACTTTGAGCAGATATACCCTCATTCCTTGAGAGTTCCTGTATCAGCAGGGGAAAAAAATAAGGTAACTGAAAACAGTGACCTGTCCCAAAGACAAATTTCAGGCTTAAAAATGTTTAGCTGTAGAACTCCACATTCAAAAGCTCATGACACAATTACGGATATTTTAACAGCATAAAAGAAAGGTCTGAAGTGTACCACATCTACGGACCCAGAGATCAACAGAAATGCAAGGTACTTCAGCACCCATGGAGGATCAAACTATCTCTGCAATTTCTCTACGCACAGAGTTCCTATGTTCTACATCATCAAATAAAACCAAAGTCCTTAAATCAATTCTGACACACTTGCACAGGTCTTTTCATTCACACAAGCATAGATTCGTAAAATATTAAGACTGAAAGGGAGCCGTTATCATTAGACCACCATCCAGCGAGTCTCACATGAAATCCTAGAATTTTAACTACTGCAACCAAGAAGAGTTGGAAGTCTTAGAAGATGGAGAATCAGCCAGAGCAAAGCCCCTTCTTTTCAGAGTTCTTTATCCTGAAAAAAAACAGTGTTTGAGATGATTTGCCATACCATTTCATACACTGAGGGCTATTAGGTCAGGTATTTGTACGATTAAAATAACCTGATGTTTTCTTTGATATATCTGCAAGTAAGCATGTTTTAAAATGTCTTAAAATATAACAACTTCTCTTATCTAGGAAAATAATTTCTTCCCATAGAGTGGATAACTGCTAGAGGCTGCAGAAGATGAAACAGAAAATGCAATGTGTATAATCTCATCAATACTTCAGTTCTCATCTGCTGCTCTTAGAAGCAAGAAGAAGAATCCAGAACCTCTGAGAAAAAGGGATCCTGAAGCACGGTGAAGATGCATCAGGGAGCACTAGTAGCACTGTGGGAGTGCCTACTGGCAGCATGATATATTTGTTAAGGAGTTAACTAGGAAAACAGACCAGGCAGGGAGTATGAAACACTAATGCGCACGTACCAGATCTCCTTTCATTCACTGCCAACTCTGTGGTCTTCTTCCCCATAACTGATATTCCATCTCTGGCACGCTTTCAAAGGAACCTCCCTGTGGTCTATTAAGTTTTCATGATTTTCATTTAATTTCGTCTGACCTCACTCACCTCCTCCTCTCACCACAGGAGATACATTAGAGGAGGCGAAAACAAAAGTGAGAGGAGAGGGGTCAGTGATTTGGTTGAGGGGGAATAAAGGCACGCAGTAATCCCACTAGCATGAAGTTGATAGGTTTGTACAAGGTTTGTACAGGTGGGTCTAGTCATACCACCTAACATTCAAATTGTCAACATTTCACACCTGAGTTACGTTTTTTAACTGCTTTGCTTACAACTTTGCAAAATCCCATTTTCCTGAGCAGAAGTCTACATCCAGTGACATTTGTCCAAAGGTCAGCCAAAAGCAGCCGTCATCGCAGTCCTGTCCTGCTTGGACTTTTGATGCTACAACCTTTACAATGACTAGGGGAAGAGGGCTGGGGGAAGGGAGGGAAGGGGTCAGGGGACCAGTGTATGTGTAAAGTAGGACTTACACAGCGTTAGGAAACATGCGGTACTGTTTATAATCTAAATAAAACATAACAGTGACAAACTAATTAAAGCTTATGTCTTTATGTTACCTATATTACCTATTTCAGACCTCTTCAGTATTTTTTTTAAAAAGCACCTTCAAGTAAACAAACTTATATATATGAGAGATATCAAGATATTTACATATATACACACATATATATACACACATATATGAGACGATCAAGGTATTACACCAGAAGTCACGTAAGCTAAAAATAAGCAAGGTGAATATTTCCTAGTCCCCTGTTCTAGTTCTGTTTCCTCAAAAGTCAGCAATTAAATCATTCATCATATAAAAAAAATACATATATACTTCACCAGCTGTGGAAGAAACCGTGCATGGACTTGTCTGGACACTGGGAAGTAAGTCTCTCTTACGACTGAGTATTTATTAGGAAACAGATTCTCCCTGTATTGACGCAGTGGTGTTTTCTTGCATCGGCCAGAGCTGTGTGCCTGCCCTCTCTGTGCACAGCATATACGACAACACGGAACCTCGGTCTTCGTTAGGGGTATAATGCAAAAGAAGGGAGGACGTGATTTCAAACGTGGGTCCAAGAACAGCGAGCAGAGGAATGTTCTGGGCACACTTCTGGACAACACTGAGATGCACTCTCTTCAGGCAGTGAAAGGGACAGATGGGAGGATCTCTAAATAAAGCTGATTAAGTACTGGATGCCAAATGTAATACTGGGAGAACATTAAAGCGCTATGGATTTTATTCTGCTTACTTTTCAATTGGATACTGGCACAGCTTTTGAGATCCAGCTTTGATTAATGCTCCTAAAAATGCCATGGGGAGGAGGGAAATCAAGCCCTCAATTTGCCATTAATACAGGGCAGTCTATCCACCATGGGGACACTTCCCCTGCACCGACTGAAACTGCACCTCCTATTAAAAAGATTCATACATCTGAATTTTTCTACAGTTTCAGCTGATAATAATAATGACCTCAGCAGAGGTCATTAATCATCAGCTGCAGTTAATGGCCCTCAGCTGCATTTTGAGCCATCCCAACTCCTCCCAGCTTGATACTAATTCCCAGGAAACGCCTTATGCCTTAATTGCTATTGCCTGTGACTTCTATTATCTGCTGAATGTACTTAGCTGGATAAAAGTCTTTCAGAGTCATTCCAATCTGTAAGAAAATGGATCATATACGTTTTAAAGACCTAAGCAAATTCTCTCCCTTTCAAGTTTCGTGGATAAATTATTCAAGACTCATAATTCTCTTCATTCAGGACTTTTAAAGCGCTTTTAGGATTCACTAGTATTAAAATGCTTTTAGAAAGTAAGTTTTTAAACTTTCAGAATGCTTTGAAAACTCATTAAAAAAAAAAAAAGAAAAGGAACGTCCGAAGTTAAACAGCAGTGTTGCTACTCTTAAAAAGTCAAAATGCAGAAAGTCACGAGTGATGCGTTTATTTCTGGGATTTTGGCATGTCTTCATCCATCCCAAGTATGTCTGTGTGAGACCCAATTAATGCTCTGGCAAATGTGAGTAAGCCTTCCTTTGACCAATACTGCAGAAGTTCTCACTGCTCCCTGGTGGGCTCCTTGCCCTCTCTTCATCTCACTATTCCTTTGTTCACACCCTTCCCCAGTTTTTCCCTGTCACCTTACATCAGCTCCTGTCACCCGTCATTCACCACCTCCAGCAGTTTCTAGAGGGTTGTTGTTTTTTTTTTAATTAACAAAATTAGCACAAAGTAGGAACATACTAATTAAGGCTGCTGATTACTCAAGCTTGACTGTTATCATTTACGACAGCCAATGCAGAGGACAAACAGAGCACCATCCGAGGAAGACTTGAGCACTGCAGTAACAGACACAAGCTAAAAGCCTCGGAGCACAAGGGCAAAGCTCTGCCCTTCTGGACTAAAAACTATTTCTACTACTAAATGGGAGCTCACCTGGGAACCAAGATCCCGTAAGTCACACAGTAAGAGTGATCAGTGAAATGCAGCCATAAGGAGGCAAACAAAATACTGGCTATATCTGGAAAACACTTTCCAGTAAAGCAAGGAAAGTATTAACAACATTATATAGAACACTACTACACCTCATTAAAAATGCAGGTTTTGTTGCCTGCATCCCACATAGATTAAGCCAAACGGGAATAGAATCAGATAAAAACTACAGGGAAGGAACAACTTACTAAATAAGAAATGAAAATGCTTGGCTTTAGCAAAACAAGGCAAAGCCTGAGAGGAGATGGGACAATCATCAGTACTTTACCAGAACTGCACAGGGTAAAGACAAAGTATACTGTATAAAGACTATGCTGGCATAAAACAAGTGGGAAAAATTGGTATAAATAGGTCTAGGCTAGAAGTTCAAGAAGGTTTCAAACATCAGAGTAATGATCCAGAAACAACTTTCCAATTAGAGCAGCAGTGGCAAAAGATTTTTTTTTAAGATTGAATTTGGTTAATTCATGCAAGGGATTATGACAAAGTATCAACACAACAAGCATTGTAAAACATGACTGACTGACTGAGCAAGTGAATTGGGTTCCAACACAGCAAGTTCCTTCCAGTTCTGTGTTCCTGTGATTTATTTCCAAACATTTCTCTCATGAATAGCTCCACTGGTATTGTGTTCATTCGGGACAAAAGCCAAGGCTTAAATCACATCAATGGAAGTCTTTCCACAGACATCAGTAAACTTTGGATTAGGGCCCTAGAACTCAGAACAGAAATGAACATTTTATTATTCAGCCTGTTTACGCTCATTATCACCCTTGTTACACACTTGATTTAGGAGATAGCTGTGATGTAAAACTTTAGTCTAATCCTTTTTCCTAGACTTTTGTAAATAAATAAAGCGAGTATTTTTCCCATTTCAATTTTTCCTGTTCGTTTACATAAGAGAATCCAAGTAACTAATTGTATACAATAGGGAAACTGAGACATAATTTACAATTATGAAATATGTTTTTCCTAGAATGAGTTGTGTACCTGATATAAATTTTCTTGTAAGAAATCAGCTTAAGTCTCAGAGTCCGGTTCTTTCTGTTTCCATGTAGCCACGCCGGCTGCAACACTGCAGATCTCTTGTGCAGCACAAGAGGAAAGATGGAGTTGGATAAAACATACGGAGGCCATGCGCTGAAAAGTCTAGTAACAAAAACATTCTACCAACAGATTAATTCCCAGTTTAATGGGAAGGAGGGGCATGCTGGTTAATTCTAGAGGGATGAGTCCCTAAAGTGGTACACATTTTAAAAAAAGGCACAAACCTAGAAAATATCAGTTGGAAGTAATTTCAGGATTGGGCTATGTCAATGCCACATGAAGGGTCTTGTAATGACCTAGTCTGGACTGTGTATGGCACTTCTCATCCAGGATTAAGGAAGACAGAGGCAAGCTGGAAGAGCAACAGAAGAGGACTTCAAGGATGAGCAGAAAAGTGGTGAGCCTGTCACGGGAGGTAAAGTCAGATGATCTCACCTTGGGAAACAGAGACTAAGGCACAATGTCTTTCCTGCTACACCTAGGTATAAGGAACTCAGTAAATGATGTGTGAAGGGAAAGGGATTATGCGAATTAAAATAACCATCAGTGTTGATATGTAACAATGACTGAGCATTAGAAGATTTAAGCATGAATTGAGGAGGTTATTTAGCATTAGACCAGTGAATTTTGAAAGTGCCACTGGCCCACAAGTAGCAAAACAGCTAATTACTTCCATGAAAAGGATAGGAAGGAAAGATTATGGAACAGCAGCATGCATTTCTGTAGTTCTAAAAGTAAAAAAAAAAAGCAGCAAAAAAAAAGGGGGATGCTCATTTCTAAAGTTCTGATTTGACAAATTTATAGAGAACTGAGTTCACCTTAAGTGCTTTTAACCATTATTTCAGAGTCACAGAAAACAAGCAAGCAGTTTGGTATCACTCAAGTGTGAAAAGTCCTTAAGTGGCAAGAACTCCTGCAAGTAGCCAGTGTAAACAACAGCCTACTCAACTATCACAATCTCTGGTTCTAAAAAAGTAAAATTTGCCAGGAAACTTTGAAGGCACATATGAAAAAGCACTATTGATTCTCAGTTAAAATTCCAGGAGTGCTGAAAAGGGAGGAAATATTTAAACCAATTATGATGATGATCAGTAAAGAGCTCCCTTGTCCTCATGCGTTTACATAATGGCAGGAGAATAAAACACTAACGTACCATTCAGAGATCACCTTAAGGCACAGGTCTCCAGGTCCTAGCTTTTTATTTTACCTTTCACTGAAGGTAATTGTAGCCAAGAGCATGAGGTCTTCCTACTCCCTTCTTTACCAATAGGCCAGAATGTTATTTCAAGAAAATATTCAGACTGAATACTACTGCCTGTATTTTGGTCTTGTAGAAAGTTTCTTCTGTTACTAAAGGGAACCTCTCATACAATCCTGTAGATGGAAATAGCAATGAAAAAATGCAATAGAAAAATGTGTCCTTCCACCTGTCATTCATCAGGGTACATTTTAAGATTGGTAACATTTCTACACGTGTAGAAAAATGTGAAATTTTGAAAGAACAGAAAAACAGGGAAGACTGGGTCACGAGGTAACCAGAATTGCATTACTCTGCAATAACTGCCTGGTTACAGTACCGTCTAGAAGCATGTTTATCACCTTGGAACTCAGTGAAAAGTTCTGCTAGTCTCTTCCTGAATAGAAAACTGCATTCACATTACTGCATTCAAACAGGGGTGAAAACTGCTTGGGTTTATTTACGTATATTAAAACCAGTACTAATTAGTCTCTTTCTAAATTGCATAATTGTCCAGTACATCAACAAATCAATCCATGTTTGCTACCCCAGTTCATGCAGCTTGTTGTTCTATGCTTGGCTTTCTGTAGCTTTTAAGGGGTGGAGATCAGGCAAACTGTGAGCCAAAGATGAAATAAAACACTATAAATAACAAGAAACAACAAATAATAAGATTGGACTTCGAGGGGGACAGATTAAAAAAAATTAAATCTTGCTTTCTTCGGTTAAATCAAGACCAATTTGCTTGCACCATTGCAATCCTATTCATTTTAAAGGGGTTCCTAATACCCTTAAGTCTTACTACGCGATCAGAAAGAATACGCATTTTGTGTTCCAGTCATGATGGTAAGTGACCTTATTGCTCTTTGCAGTGAACCAACCTTAAACAGAAGCACATTGGCCACAAAATGTGTCTACACACCGCCCTGGTCCGTGGCTCACAGATGCTGCCGTTTCCCTTACATACTAGGGCTGTTTTAGAGGCATCTGCGTAGATCTTGTAGATCCTGAAGGCTGTGTCCAAGGTTTTACCTTCATTAGGTGCCAAAATCATTCGGACACCAGAAATATTTGATATAAGCCTCACTGCTTACAGGTTCAGCATCTTGCTCCAGGGAGAGATTTTGAGAAAGTAAAACAGACATTGCACAATGTGGTACAGACATTTGTAATTCACCATCTCACAAAAATTTGTGGTGACAAAAATAGGTAGGAAACTGGAAGAAGCTTGAAGTTCCACCTCACACGGGGACAGAGGCAGCAAGAGCCATCCCTCACTACCAGTCCTCCTGCAAGAGGACAGTCCACCAAGGCATGATAGCACTGCAGCAGCACCGCAAACCTCCCGGTGCGCAAAACGAGACTGTCGACTTACCTCCTGAAAAATCAGCTGAACTAAATAAATTTATCTTCGGCTTCCAACTCATCAGCACAACAAAAGGTACAGAGATAGTATCTGCCCCAAAGCTTAATGGAAATGGCATTCACATTTCAGAAGAGGCTGACAAATGTCAGGGGCACAGAATTTTGCTGCGTTGCCTTTTCTGTTTTTAACCAGCTCACATCCCTGTTTACCTCAATGTGACGCAGATTCCTCCTGCTTAGCTCCACTGATCTGGAAACCAAAGGCTCCTTCAAGATGAAATAAATTGTTCCTGTGGCAATGCCAAGGGAGCAATTTAATATAGTTTGGAGACTTCTCAATTCAATTTCACACCCAAAGATTGAGCTAAAAGAAAAATCCACACTTTACATTTCTTCTTTATACGAGCACTGCTATTTTACTGTATCACCAGCAACAGCTTTTCTGAGCACTCCGTATTTGAAGTACTCCGGTTCCAGATGCCATATGAGCTCCCTGAAATGCAGGAAGCATCCTTTCAAACCGGCTGGCCAAGTGTACATTATATGACTAAATCTATTAGTTTCACCCCCAGTGCTAGGGAGTATTCTATAGAGACATCATTCTTTGAAGCGACACTTGATTCCTGTGCTGGCTACCATTTTGTGCAACATCACTCAGTACTTTCTTTTTTTTTCCTCTTTTGCATTGTATTTGGCAGTGAAAAAAAAGCAAGAACAGGTCTGGGGAGGATTTAATGCAATTTCTGTTTTCCAAATAGCAGCCTTACATTTTGGCTTGAGAATGATAAAAATAATGCTAACAACAAGGACATGAAGAAAAGATTCAGACTGTCCTGAAAAAAGCTTTTTTGTTTGTTTAAGAATTCAGAGAACAACTGAGTAGCTAATGTATGTCCTGAATTCCAAGGAGTTCATCTGCATTGGATTTAAGACTGTTCATAGTACAATACTACCTATCGATTTTGTCTTGTTGCTGAAAACATTTAAGACCAACAATTAATTGGTAGCACAAGGAACAAATTACCGTGTATATGTTTAGCCTGTTTCAATAATTCCTAAAGTTCCTGTTATCTTAATTTAGCTAAGAAAACTAAGGAAAAAAAAAACAACCTTAATTTGTTTTTACCAAGAGCTGCTATGTTTATATTGATAAGAGTCTTCCAATAGGAGCAGATCTCTACGGCAAAACAGTTGGTGCTGAGGACTTTCTGATCAGGTGCCATGGCCTGAATGCCCATAAGCGTTTGGAGCATATTAGGCACACTACTGGCGTGTGTCTTCTTACATAATTTCATCTGAAAGGTATCCAGTTCATGAACTGCTCTGTGATGTGAACGAAAAACACAGTTAATGAAGATCAAGAGGAAAGTTGCCTCATGAGAAACCCCAGCTCAGACTAAAAATGCTAATGTAGACAGAAGCCAGTAACTCTCATAGTAGTAGTTAGCTGGCCTTCCTGGAAAAGCCAAAAAAAATTTTTAAAAATTAAAGTGCTAGGGACAATAATAAATAAGGGACTGGTAGTCAAACCTGTGCAGAAAACTAGGATTAAAGTTAATACATTACGAGAAGCTGTGTGAAAAATATTCATACTAATTGTATAAACTTAGGGACTGTACGAAAAGCTACATAAATACCATCTTCTTACTGCACTATTTTTCAGTGATCTTTGACAACTTAAGTTTCATCTCCTCAACCTTTCTGAGGTATACTACTGTCCTCTTCTGCGTGGTGACATGGGGAGGCGAGGACAGACTCATTGACAGTCACAATGCCCACTTACAGGCAACCATGGGAGTAGAGGCAGTGTTTCCGTAACTCATTCTCGAGCTTCCTTCCTCTACAAGCATAAACGATCCCAGTCAGAGCACCTAGAAAGCTCAGTCTTAAAAATCGGTTACCGAGCCTGTTGACGCATCAGTGATGCACAATCAGGACCGCGCTGAACAGAATGCTAAATGCAAGAATGAAATATAATAAAGCAAAAGAACACTAAGAGCTGAGAAACTTTGTTTTATTTATACTCTTGGAGCTGTAATGTTGTAAAACAACCATAAAATACATACTATTCATTCCCTGTCTCTGTAAACCCAGTTAAACTAGAAAAACAAACAAGAAAAAGCCATGAGACAGGTTAAACAAATAAAATGCTTGCCTTGCCCATTCCCAATTTACTGTTTTGCCTACAGTGCTCAACATTTATAGCAGTTCAGCTGTTTCTCATCACAGTCACGGGGACTGCTTTTTCCCTTCCCTCTTTTCCAACAACTGCAAACTCTACTAACATGACTAAAAATATAGCTTCACCTTGCCTGGCTTTAGAAAGGACACAGACAATTTTGAAAGTGACCATTAAAGAAAAAACCAAGCAGGAGAGTGGAAAATAATCTAATCTCATGCTCCTCCATAAATATTATTTAACTGTCAAAAAAAGCTACAAGGAAAAACTATTGACCCACCAATACACATCCTCAGAAGATTAGTAAACAAATCTCTGCTAAAATGTAGCTTCAAATACAAAGGGAAGCAGGCTACCCAGAGCCAAAAATGTAGAAGTCGGTTTTCGTTCAAGGTGTTAGCCTTACTTTGCAGCTCTGCACTAAAACGTAAAACAAAGAGCCTCTTACTATCCTCTCTTGCCTTGCTCCCCGCCACCGCAGCCCACAGTTAGTGGGCACAATCTGCAGTACTGGGACCACTGTCTAACGCTCTGGTTGTACTGTTTGATTGTCTCTTATTTTTGCCAGCCTGTCTCCACCATCTGCCGTTCGCCGTCTTACGCTTCATTTGCAAATTACTCAAGCAGGTCTGTTTTCTGTATACATTCAAACAGCTCCTAGAAGCCACAGCCTCTAAAACCGGAGTCTCTTTGTACACTAAATATACATCAAGGACAATAACGTGCTATCTCCAGCTGAGCGACTGAATGGAGTCTGTAGCAAACCTACATAAACTACATGTTTATGTAGAAAAAAATACGTTTCAAGCCTAACGGTATGCAAAAAAAGTTCAATAAAGGTACCTTCTATCAGAAACAAACATGTAAAAAAGAGGTAAAAAGAAAACTAAGAAAAAAAATCATCATTGGGCTGCAAAGTTGTACGCAGAGGAAAACTTCTGCTTACAAACAGAGGGATATAGGACTCCCTTTCTAGGATCCATGTCAGACATATTCTGACTCACTCTGTCTCTCGTCCATCCAGCTCAGTGTAGATGATGGAACAGGAGCACACTGCTCACACAGCAACACACCAGAACTGAAGGGATGACTCAGACAATTCAAACAAATTTTACCTGATGGTCTATGTAAGGATTTGAGGGTCCAGGGTCACATGAAAGATGCTTACACCACACCACAGCTTTCTGCATTCTGCACTGGGTTAATACAGCAAACCTATTCACATCTCGCTGAACAACTGAGATCAATATAGTTTTCTTAAAAGGCATTAACTCTATTAACTTTTCTTAAAAGGCATTAATTCTAGTTCTCAATTTTTCAAAATAGAGAAGTGGTCTAAGTGGGAAAAAATGGATAACAGAAGAGGAAAATAGGTGAAATAACCTTAAAACGTAGTTCACAAGCTATGACATCTCTTTTAAATTGAGAGATCCAGAAAAAATATGTTAAGTTGCTGCAATTTCTTAAGCAATATTATTTCCAGAACAGGCTTTTATGATTCATGCAAGTCTCCTTCTGTAGCTTGCCAGTGAAAACCTATCATCACCACCAATTCTTTATGTACGATTTCTTTTTACCTGCCTAATTAAAAAAATTTCAACAGCATATTTTCATTTCCAATATATACCACGATGCTTAATTAGCCTCTAGAACTCTATAGTGTTACAGTACCTAATGAAATCAAGAATTTAGCACATTTCAGAAAACTGGGCCTGTGTAGGACAGAAGAGAGGTTTTGGGTAGACTTGGTAAGCAGCTTCCCAGAAGCCAAGGAGGAGTTACTCATCTGAGAGACCCAGGCTCTGTATCAGCTACATAAGGGCAGAAAAAGAAGCAGTGGTTTCTACCTGCCTCAACAGCCACTAGTGCTGTCCACTACCAGACAGGATATGGACAAGGGAATTTCAGTCTTAGTGATATAATTGTTTTATTAGGCAGATGGAAGAAACCCCAGGGTGAAAAAGCAAATACTCCTGACCAAACTGCTCCCATGTCATTTTTCAACCAACTGGATAATTTCCAGTTGGCGCAGACTTTGTTTAGAAACAAGAACTGGAAAGTAGACTAATCCTATCTTACAGCTAAAAACAGCACTGCTTTTCATCAAAATAATTTTCATCTCCTGATGTGAAAAATGTATTGGTAACAGCATGATATTAAAATGATACTGGACTGGCTTTATGAAACTGAAGCTGCTTTTCATAGAATCTTGTATCCAGAGCAATCGGTACGAAGGCAACACAAGCCCAGTGACTGGCAAGCAGAGCGGTAACCAAATGTAAATTTGATTTTTAAAAAACTCATTCATAAAAAAGAATAAGTAGGACATATTAAAATAATTAGTATCCCGTAGAGTGCAGTTTCTTGCCCTGTGGCACTGTTTCACACTGTCTCTGTGTCAAAGAAAGATACGTGCCTTGAGAAAGCCATTATTTAAGTCCATAATGTAAATACAATCTGCAGAGTGGGAGACAAACATGTTGACTTGAGAATTCTGGCTTTGAGGTCAATGAGATTTTCAAAGCACTGAAGTTTGGTGCAGATAGACTCTAAGCGACATGAGAGGATGTAACACTACCAATTTTGGGGGAGCTAATCAGTCAAAATAAAGGGAGGCAACCTGTTCACTGCTGAGGTTACGTCTTCAAATGGCAGAGGGTCTCCCAGACCACTTGGCCTGATGCACGGACTGTACCTGCAACCAGCTGCAAATCACCATACGGCAGAAGAGGTGTCAGTTGTAGCCTCAAGGACATAATTTACACTTTTAAATTTCAATTCAACTGTTTACTTAACCGGTATGGGATACTAATATTTAATTAAGAAGGACAAATTTTCAACAAAAAGTGAAGAAGTTCATCCTACAAGTCCCTTAGTGCAGCCCACAGATTCTTTCTAAGGGCTATTTAAATCAGAAACACAGTAGACATAGACTTGCTACATAAAAACTTCAAATTTGATGGAAAACATGTAGGGGAGAATAAATCAAAGAGGTTAAAAGCAAGGGTACCTTCCTATAGGTGAGTGGTCTCAAAATAGAGTAGTTCAATATCTACCAATCTGCAGCTATTATCAAGCACACACTTTACACAGATACACAAATGCCTATTAATTATCATTTTACCATACCTATACCAATTACTTATTCCCAAAGTAAATTCTCCTTATCCAAGACATTTTAAACCCAGGTCCTGCACCTGGGTCGGGGCAACCCCTGGTATCAGCACACGCTGCAGGATGAAGGGATGGAGAGCAGCCCTGCCGAGAAGAACTTGGGGGTCCTGGTGAAGGAAAAGCTGGACGTGAGCCGGCAATGTGCACTCACAGCCCAGAAGCCAGCCACATCCTGGGCTGCCCCCAAAGCCGCGTGGCCAGCAGGGCGAGGGGGGGTTCTGCCCCTCTGCCCCGCTCTGGGGAGACCCCCCTGCAGGGCTGCGTCCAGCTCTGGAGCCCTCGGCACAGGAGAGACATGGACCTGCTGGAGCGGGGCCAGAGGAGGCCCCAGCAACGCTCCGAGGGCTGGAACAGCTCTGCTGGGAAGACAGGCTGGGAGAGCGGGGGGGGCTCAGCCTGGGGCAGAGAAGGCTCCGGGGAGACCTTACTGTAGCCTTCCAGGACTTCAAGGGCTCTTATAAGAAATTTAGCACGGCCTGTTGCAACAGGACAAGGGGTAACGGCTTTAAATGGAAAGAGGGCAGATTTAGACTAGATATAAGGAAGAAATTTTTCACGCTGAGGGTGGTGAAACCCTGGCCCAGGTTGCCCAAAGAGGTGGTAGATGCCCCAACCCCTGGGAACATCCCAGGTCAGGCTGGACGGGGCTCTGAGCAACCTGATCTAGTTGAAGATGTCCCTGCTCATGGCAGGGAGATTGGGCTAGATGGCCTTTGAAGGCCCCTTCCAACCCAAGTTATTCTATGATTTTCTTAAAGTCCATCTGCTCTGCTTCCGTTTTACTATAAAACTATACAAAATAGTTAAAGCTTAAGCAGAAATTTTAGCAAACACCAAGCCAATGATATTAAAAAATATTCTGTATTTTTTTGTAGGCTGCAGTATGCACTGAGTAATCTCCTGTTTCGGGACTGCTACTGTAAGCCAAGCAAATGTTTTTATTCAGCAATACTTAGTGACACCAACCTCCTTCTCCTACCACAAGAAATATCATTACTTTGGGAGTTAATGTTGTGGGTGGGTAGTTTGAATCACTACAGTTTTTCAACAGTTACAGCCTAGTTATCTGCCACAAAAGTAAGAAAGAGATATCTAAACATCTTTCCTCTTTATTCATTTATCTAAAAAATTCAGACAAAAATGCATAAACTTCCCAAACCTCTAAAAATTTAAGTATGCCAATAATTTACTTCTGTCTAACATAAGCAGCATACTTATTACTGTTATGGCCCAGCATGTGGCTTTGCTCCCAGCTGTCGTGATTAATAAGAATTTTTTTTAGTTCAGTGATTCTCAGATTATGGTTCAAGGACTAGCAGTAGCCTGCAGAAAGCTGGCTGGTCGCAAAGTCCTAGAATTCCTCTAATATAATCAGCTGTTTCTAAAGAGAAAGGTACTACCTTTCACACTCCAGTAGTTTTCTTCTTAGGATCTGTAAACAAGAGAGCAATATGAAATCTCATTTTTAGACAAAAATGTGCATCTGAAAAGTCTCACCAGCCTGAAGAGACAAACGGCACACCTGCAATAGCAAGCGTACTTAAAACTGACCAATGGCCACATCAGCACAGAACCCAAAATAATAAACTACTACTCAACAGAATTCATGAGCTCAAGAACACCACAACCATATCCACAACCTGAGAGCTTTCAGTCAGCTTGACAACAGTCAGAAACTACCTGCCTCTTGCAAACCGCTATCCAAGCCCCAAGCGGGACTAGACTTTGATTCCGCAAGCCCGGGTTCTGTAACAGCTTGGAGAAGTGGAATAACCGCCCCACACCAATAACTGGCTAAGAGCGTAAGCGCTGTGACGGCACCATCGGAAGCGCTGCCGTCCCGGCCTCTTTGCTAAGCTCCTAATGTTCTTGCAGCTTTGCCATATTCGCCACAAGTCCAGGTGTCTGCATTTGCTTTAGAGCATGCTGAAAACGAGGCATGGCAGGCCAGCATCCATGTACCAGAGAAAGAGAGAGATACACACCATCCTCCATACGTCCAGAAATTACATGCAGGGAATCGTACCCTGGGCTGCCCCCAAAGCCGCGTGGCCAGCAGGGCGAGGGGGGGATCCTGCCCCTCTGCCCCGCTCTGGGGAGACCCCCCTGCAGTGCTGCGTCCAGCTCTGGAGCCCTCGGCACAGGA